>NC_136497.1:62917740-62982740 GCF_053919585.1 Euprymna scolopes
AAAATAAATGTCTAACAAAAAGCGTAGTTTATCAAGCAACAATATTTGCGAAAGAAAACCCGAATAACAAGAAATATTACGTAAGCATGACTTCCTTAGATTTCAAAACCCGATACTATGACCACAAAAGTACATTCAACAATAAAAACACCGTATAAAAACAACACTAGCGAATAAATACTGGGAACTCAAAAAAGCGGACATTCGCCGGTAGTCGAATGGAAAATAATAAGACAAGCTACCACGTGTAGGCATTTAGACGACCCGTGTAAATTATGCCTTCATGAAAAATTTGTTATCCTGTATTTTAAAGAACTCCAAAATCTATTAGACTGTAGAAGAGAAATAGCAAATAACTGTGTTCACAAAATAAAACTTACTCGAGGATAGCGATACAAAATAGCTTTAAAACTAACAAAAACAATAGAAAATAAACAAATAGATAAATTAAATAAACATGAATATACATAAACGATCACACATATATGTATATATATGTATATACATATGTGCATATATGTGTGTACACATATGCATATTTATATATATATATAAAAAGAGGAAAAGGTCTACCTTAAACCACTAACCTAGTTCTAAAACAGATCCTTTGTTCGATAAAATGCATGCCCATTGGCCAATAGGAAGGGGCGCGGTGGATACTAGAAAGCTGATTGGATAACTAAAATCCTCAACAGAAGAGGACCATATAAAAATGAGAAACAACCACAGAATTCGCGCATAAACCTGACGAATCCTAGAGTGGATGAAACGCCGAATATTCAGTGTAGCTTAATCGCCATATATATTTTATAAGTTACTAACTAGCTCTACCTACGTATTGAGCACTTTTGAAGTAAATACTTAAAGTTTATGCATAAATCTATACTTTCGTATATTAATTTTATGTGAGTAAATGAAGTAGTTATATATATATATATATATATATATATATATATATATATATATATATATAATACGAGACAAACATAAAAATAAAAAATATTCCCTTAAGTTAAAAGAAAACGTTTGTTTAATTTTTTATATCGTAACTCTTATTTTTAAATTTTCTAAAATGTTGTTGTAAAAGTAAATTTTTACAAAAAAATGACAATGTGAAATTTAATTGTCAAAAATTTTGACCTATCAATCTGAAAAAAGATGTTTATTTTTCACAATGATTTTTAACGGAAATACAAAAAAAAAAGCAGTATGCCAGTCTGTAAAAATTAAAATCGGTTGCTTTTTATTGTCCTTAACATAAGAATCCTAAGTTGCTCGAATGACCTGCCTAAACATCACACAATTAGAGAATCAGCCAGAGTTGTTTTAGTGCCTTGTCGTACATTCTTTGTGCCTTAATTTATCATTCGTAAAACCCGCTTTACGACGAAAGAAAAACAATTAAATTATAACAAAATATATTTTCTAATTCCGATAAAATAGATTGCCGAGTAAGGGTTTTATATTTCTTTGCCTTTAGAAAAAAGTCTAATCGTTTCGAGATGAACAAAATTTGTTTAATTCGTTTTTCTATAACCCAAAAGCTGCGTTCGCTAATTTATTCTATTTAAATATTACTGGAAATTTAGCGGATACACTAATAAGATTATTTGCTTATTTAATTAAATACGAAAAAGGGTTTTAATATAATCAAAAATATGTTACCTAATTAAATACGAAAATATGTTTTATTTTAAGTTTTGTTCACATTTTTAGACGCGTTCACGTATCTCTCTGTGAAGCTTGGTTCGTCGGCTCATTTGTCACGTGTCATTTTGAAAAGTGGATTTTCATCATGTAAAAATTACATCGACGGAAACGTTATAATATTCACTATCATTTGTGCAATCCAGCCATATTTAATTCATATTAATAAACGTTCTATGTGTGACCTGTTCACCGAATTTCAGTCATAAATAGACAACAGTCATTGCGTTATTACCATTCACTGATAAGGACAAATCTTTTAATTATAATCGGTGTGGTTATATATGTGCTTCACAATCACACGACTTTAAACTTTTCCTACGATGTTTTTTTCATTTTGAATTCATCTCAAAAACAATTTCTATCGGAAAAAAGCCCCATATTCTTCTTGAATTTCCTAGCTAAAATTAGATTCAATTCGTGATAACACAAAAAAAAGGCTTGGTAATCTGGTACACATGTGTTACCAAGGAAGCAACTACTGACCGACTTGAATGTTTCCCATGCTCTCAGTTCCTTTAAGTTAAGAAGCTCATTAAAATCAGCACTTCTCGGATCTGATCCAGTTAGCAGCATAAAGGTCTGGGAACACTGTAGACAAGTGTTGGAAGGCAGCACCATTTTTGTCCAACGCTTTAACGAATTTCTTCATCAAACGAAGTTTGATGTGAAGAGGAGGAAGAAGCACCTTATTCATGTCTACCAGAGGATTTTCTTTGAGACTGTATTTGCCAGGAACAAAAGTGCTTCAAGACCCCTAGTCTTTCTGCTTGTAATGCTGGGATATAGTTCGACTATCCCAGAAACAAAGAAAACAACAGTACTTTGTGAAGCCCACTTGCATACCCATAAGAAGACCAATGGTTTTGAGGTCCTCACACAGACTCCATTGGTACTCACTAAAAAAGCTCCATATTGTGCAGAAGAACACCCTTGAGACTTTGCTTGGAAGATTTGCTTGTTTTTCAAAAAAAGGAAAGCAAGGTCTTTGTTCCGATTCCTGAAACTGGTTATCCTCACATCTAGCTACACCAGGTTCCACTATATAAGCCGAGAATCCAAGAACCCTGACTGCTGTTTTGACTGATACAAATCATAAGCAAGGCCATTTAGGTCTTCTTTTGTGATACAGTGTGGTTTGTTGCCACTTGTTCCTGAATATGTAGATTCAATATCTTCCAAAGATATTGACTCGGCAGAATCCTTGAACACATCTTCATCTGAGGATGAAAGAAGATCCTTATTTACTGGGGGTGTGGGTACATGAAGATCATCTGAATGGGGAACGGGTGTCAAAGCTGATCGAAGGTTGGGATATTTCATCTTTTTTCTAGAAGAGCCATTGAAACCAGTCACATTAGTTAACCAAAAATAACAATCATCTGCGTGGTTTCTCCAAACGATTGGGCCTGCAAAGTTGAAAGCTTCTTTCTTGCCATTAAACCATGTAGTTAGTCATTGTAGCAGGGTTTACAACAGATGTGTGGAGCTCAAGACTTGTCCTGATCACCAATTCTACAGTCAAAATAGTGAAAGTGGTCGGTTCTGAGGAGAGAAGTGATAGTTCGACGCTGTGCAACTGTTGTGAAGTCTCCATACACGTAGCAGAAAGAATTGGCCTTGTTAAGGCATCGTCGACGTTTTAATGTGCTTGAAGCCATTAGAGAATCTGAAAATATGACAAAGTAAAACTAAATCAAATACAAGGCAATAAAGTTTGCATTTGAGCAACTCAAAAGATGTGTAACACGATAGTTAGGGACACCAACCTCCAGCGCCGCCTGCAAGACAACACTTCTAATGACCGCCAGAGCACTACTGAGTGTGAATTGAGACTTGCTGCCTTAACTGCCAAAATCCATTTTAATATATATATATATATATATATATATATATATATATATATATATATATATAATGTAATACTATGACTTACATTCAGTGCATAATAACTAACAAATAAGCCATAAGTATCGCAATATTGAAATGAACACTGAGTCCATATGTGCCTTTATGTGCCGTATACGCACAAACTGCACACTATGCATATCTAAAAACTAGAGCTGATAAGTAAAAATGGATTTTAAATTTGAATTCAACACCCCCCCCCCAAATTAGGTAAACACAGGTATTTTTGTGCTTGCCTCAATTTCTTTGTAAACCAGTGAAATTAACCTACGACTAATGATCTGTGTCAGTGCTTCTGTGTGTCGGTCTATCATAATTAACTATTTAAAAAATTGATCGATAAACGCACCGATAAAATGAATGGATTTGTGTTTAGGCGCACCTTGTAATATTTTGTTGCTTCTTAGCAATAAATTTATCGGTATAAATTTTCTTCCCTGAGGTGTATATAGAGAGTTTTCTCTTTTGCATATGCATTATCGCTCCATAGACCTATTTCCTATTTATTTATTTGTTTATTATACAGTTATCTATAAACACGCGTTTCGCCGTACTATCACTCATCAGCGTGATCTATGCCAGGATTCGAACACACGACCAAAGAGTTTCATATATGTGTCAGACAATTGGTTTGTTCCGGTCAAGTCGTGAAACTTCTGCGGCTCATTATAAGAGGCTATGTTTATCCATTTCTCGGATGCTTAAATTTGAAATGGCAGTTTAAGAATATCAGTGCTTGTTCTAATTAGGCGGGCAGTGTTTCCGATTCATGAAATAATTTTAAAAAAACGAAATGATATGTAGTTGAATGCTAAATGATTAATATTTAATATATTTATTTGTAAAAATTTGGTCATCGCATTTTAAAGCAAATTTTTCATTTGCGAAATAAAACTCCCGTAATGATAAGTTGCTATTGGAATTTGTACTATTTAAAATTTAAGCAGGCAATCTTCGACCGTTCTATTTTTTCGTTTCAAATATTTACAACGTTCGCGGTCGGAATTTCGTATACTAGACAAGATAATATATGAAAAACAAACGTCTAATCCTAAATTAAATTACGAAACATTTTTTTATGAAGAATTGTAATGTAGAGCATGCTACACTTATTAGATTGAATCATGAAAACAATTTTTATTTTTATTATTTATTATTTAATTGACAATTTAAAAGATCTGACTAATATTGCGGATTGGATTATTCGAAAGAATTATGTTTTTCGTATTATTTGGATTCCTTGAATTACTTTTCACATCTTCAGTGTTATTTTCACAACATTTAGGTCGATGTAACATCCGAAATACTTCAGGTATATCTTGTAGAATGCGAGAATATTTCTGACAAATTCGGGAATCTAAGATAAAAGTTTTAAGTAATTCACAATTGTAATTTGAATGTCGCTTGCACTGGATTTGATCAACATCCAGAGGAGTGTAACTTTGCAACTGAATTTTACCAATTAATTTATCTACTATGTCACGGGTTATTGCAAATAATTTTACTGTGAATATTAAGAGTCTTAAGCCTATTTTGTTTTCTAAATGAACGATCTTACTGCTTATCATTATGTATAACTATTTATACATATTGTTACAACAAACGCACACATATATTACTGTCTACTTATTACTATAAATATATAGAGATAGATAAATAGATAGATAGATAGATACATAGATATATTATTTCTAATTCATAAATAATGGCTACAATATATTGTTATATTCTATACTAGGTCTACTTAGTATTGATCGTCAAACAGAATATATATACTGCTTCTTTGAGTCGTCTTACTCTCCACCGTTCTTCTCTGTCTATAATTTTTACCTCATCGGATAATGGTAGTTTTCCATTCATGTGGTCAGCCATACTCGGCTTTTCAATCTCTCGATGTTTTACGGCTTGTCCATGTTCTTCTAACCTTACTTTTAGTGGACGACATGTCTCACCTTTGTATAGTTTTCCACATTTACATGCAATGGTAATTATTCTTGATTTTTCCAGAGGGGGAGGGGCTTGACACATAAGATTTTTCCGAAGAATTAAGTCGCCCTAGAATACTATCCTATACTATACTACGGATTGCATTATCTTTGAATTTCTTCCGACAAGCCTTTCACGTATTGTATACAAGCTATGGTGGATTTTCCGGTGGTGTATTTTGATGTTTGATCCAGATTTCTTGAAACAGATGTCATGCTCTCTGGATTGTTGTTTCGGTGGAAGGTTTCTCTTAAACTATTCATATCCTCTTCATATGCATAGCTGTTATACTTTTGCTCGGTGTTGTACGTAACGGACGATTCCTCTCTTTCCATTGTATGGATGGTGAGATCTAAAGTTTAGACACTGTCCAGTGAAAATTGGTTTTCGATATATAAATGGCAGAAAACCATGACCAGTGCTAGTTATCAGCACATCTGATGGTTTCAGATTTTCCAATTTCTTTATTTGGCGAGATTTTATCCTCTTAAATTATTTCTTACGTGGTATATATCCAGGTAAACGGGCGACACTTAAAATACAATTAAGAATTACTTAGGACTTCTCTCTAGTCATGGCTGACGGAATATGAGCATGCTACCGCCTTGGATTTTAAAAAATGTTCCATTCGACGGAAAGATTCATGAGTTCGATAGAAAGATTTCCGAGTTTGACAGATTTATACCCTGGTTCGACAAGATACACCTGAAGAAGGTTGTGGATTACGTGGACCGAAACGTTGTGAAAATACTACTCAATATAAGAACGGTATGAGAAAAATCCATATAATACGAATAATCAATTCTCATCTCAAAAATTCAGAAGCTTAATTATGTCTTGGCCTAGATGAACAAATTTAAATAAATAATTGAAAAATAACATAAATGCAGTAGTTCTCGCAGCAAATCATCAGCGTAGATTTTAAAATTAGAATGCCTGTAAGTACCCTAAATACATTCTTATATTGTAACTTAATCATCGACTCTTGCTACATATGTGAAACGGAGAGTGATTTCTTGACCAATCGTAAAATAGTTTAAAATGCGAAACTATTTGTAATTGTTTAGACAATCAGAATAATTGTCTTAATTGAAAATTCTTTAGAAAAGATAACCACTTTATGATTTTGAGCAGAGTGTAATTGGTGATTAAAAGAATTTTTTAAAAACTCCAAAGTACCATAAGTCAAAATTAGCACCGGTCATATATCTTAGCTTATTTTTTCTTGCATAACATTTATGTATATATTACTGTTATACAGCAGTGTTCCAATAAAAAAAAAAAAAACTGTTATTGCTAATGGAAGGATTTCTTGTTCTTTGAGTTTCCAACTAATCCTATATATTACGCATGTATCTGATTAAGCACTGTCAACGACAAAGTTTCATGGGTCTTTTAAACGTGGCGCTAACACGGAATTATTTCCAGATAAAGTAGTCCGAATGCGCATATTTATTATAGCACAGGATTAAAATTGTATACTTTTAATAGAACCCATGAAATCTTTTGGACAATTCATCATATGACCCAAATATACTAAATTGTCAAATGAATATAAATAAAATATTTGTAAAAAAATTTTAAAATCATATGACAAAAGAATAGTTTTGTTTTGATACGAAATTAGAGTATTATTATTATTATTATTATTATTATTATTATTATTATTATTATTATTATTAGCAAAAGAGCAACCGATAAGAATTCAGTTTTAGCATACATCATGGAAATACACGCGCGCACGCACACACACACACATTCATATCTCTCTCTCTCTCTCTCTCTCTCTCTCTCTCTCTCTCTCTCTCTCTCTCTGTCTTTATATATATATATATATATATATATATATATATATATGAATGTATGTGTTGCGCGTGTATTTCCATGAATTAACCCTTTTTCGGGGTCAACGGCCAACTAGCACCGTGTATATTTGTGTGTATGCATGTGTGTGTTGGGGTGGAGAGGGCTCCGGTAAGCCGTGGTGAAGACAACCATTCTAGGAGAAGCAAATCTCAAACCCGCATTAAGCTGGTCTGCAGTTTAACTTGTTGCTGGCTATCTTGCTCTTATTTGTTGCTGGATCTCAACATTTTGAACCGAGAGAGAGACTTAGCTGTCGTACAAAGTTAAGACTCAGTAACATCATCTGTGTATACATACTCCCTCAGACATTTGTCTATAAAAATAGTCCTGTGGCGATGGAAAAGTTGTGACGCGTGGAGACTTGAAATGCTGGAAGCATGTAATAATTGATTTCAATGACCGTCTTCAGTATCATGCCTGTTTGAGCGTGTGAATTCACCAGTAGGACTAAAAAAAGTCATTTGTGGGTTCATAGACATTAAGTGTCTGAGGGAGTGGAACTCCTCTGACAAGACGTGGCAATCATCATAATCATATATATATATATATATATATATATATATATATATATATATATATATATATTTAAGACTGTACATCCATATTCTAAAGACAAACCAACAGTTTCATTGTATTAAAACAGCATTCTGGCTGATAAGAATCCAATACAACTAATCAGCGTCGGTGGAAAGAGAAAAACAAAACAGAAAATAAACAGTTCTATTTATTTTTCCGTTTTGTTTTCCTCTTTTCACCGACGCTGATGAATTTTATAGGATTTTAGTCAACCACAGATAGCTGTTCCAATCAAATTAAACTACTTAATTTACTCACATAAAGTTAATATACGAAAATATAGATTTATGCGTAAACTTTAAGTATTTACTTCAAAGTGCTCAATACGTAGGTAGAACTAGTTAGTACGTTATAAGATGTATATGGCGATTAAGCTACATTGAATATTCCGCGTTTCATCCACTTTAGGATTCTTCAGGCTTGTGCATAAGCCTGGAGAACCCTAAAGTGGATGAAACGCGGAATATTTAGTGTAGCTTAATCGCCATATACATTTTATAACTTACTATATATATATATATATATATATATATATATATATATATATATATATATATACAAACATTTATTCATGTAAAATTACATTTCGTTTTAGTTATTGAAAGTCCAAATAGCCTATAATATTTGACATTTCTCCTGCTCTTTCGAATACTCTCCCAGTCTCATGGTATTTAAACAAGGTACGAATATTTACATTTTTTCAAATTTGGTGTTAGTATTGAGATTAGCTTTTCTGTTTTTTTTTTCATGTTTGTTGGTTTTTGGGTGTTTTTGTTTTGCTTTTTGTTTGTTTTTTGTTGTTTTGTTTTGTTTTTGTTTTTTTGTATTTTTGTAAATGGAAAATTGCGCCGAACAGCCATAGAGACTTGTTTCTGGAGAAAGCACTAACATCTTATAATTTTGTATGTATTCCAGCTCTCCTGAAAACTAGCCCAGTCTAGTGGTTTCTTAACAAGCAGTGACAATAATATGTCGTATCTTTTTCACTTGTTTCACTTTGAACAGTTTTTTTTTCTTCCTTTTTTATTCATGTTGTTGATAGTTTTTCGAGACACTCACTGTTTTGCGTGTTCTTCTAACACATTTATGGACACTCTTAATTAAATCACTTATTTATATAACAATATTAGAGATGAATCTATTAAACTAATGTTGATAACAGTAGTTTTCCACATGAGGCTAGTATAAGCGTAAGTACTAGAAAATTCCATTAGAAGTGAAGACGATAGTTATGACTATGTGACAGGGCATTATCTTATAAGATAAAGTACATAGCAGAGAAGCTAGATCGTGTCTTATATGTGGGGGAAGCGTCAAGGTAAGTAGAATCCTGTTTCCAGGTGAACTACTCCTTTGAAGGTAGAGACAGAAAAATAGAAGTCATCTAGCAGAGCATTGCTGCAATTTTTTTGAAAAACAAAACGAAGCTCTAGAAGGAAATTTGGGATGTGTAAACAGAACAGCACTCTAGACAGAATATCGGTCAAATATACTTGCTGTTACGTTACAACGAGAACTTGATTGTAAACGACTAGTAAAGGACTAGTTTCAGAAACTTACTGGAAATATTAAATGCCCGGCCTCAATCTTTCCCAGTCCAGCAAAACTGGCCACATATGTTTCTTTCTCAACTCATCTCTATTCAGCCACCCAGAAAATTACAACCAACTGTCAAGGCACGATCCGGTCTGGAGAGGTCAATGTATTCGGCAATCGAATTATCACTGTCTACTTATTCACTTCCTCAAAATTTATCGACGCTTCCAGAAGCAAATAACTGCTGTTAAATTGCTCCAATCATTACAGTGCATCCTCATCGTATCGATGAATCCAAAGATTCTATTGTTGGCATTGATTTCCGCGATAATTTTCTAATTAGAATTCTTTCTAGAAAAACGTTGGGTACTTACGGAATGGACCATCCTAAATGAGAGTGATTTTTATAGAACGAACTAGATTCGAACTTGGAACACCTAGGTTATCAGTTTGCGTCGTAATTCACTAGACCACCGTCATTTCCCACCAGTGAAGTTACAAGAGAAAAAGAGAAACTGAGAAACGAAAAACCCATAGAGCAATTTAAGACGTGTTTACAAAACAGGGCCCCAAAGAAAACACTGAACAGAGATTATGCCATCGTATTACATTAAAATCAATAGTTAATATTCTACTCCACTATCTGTATTGTCACTGCTGGTTTAGATTCGGATTGTTCCTGAAAAATGAATGTACATATAGGTTATTTGGGTCATCCGTAACCATAAAAGTTCGATATTCCTAAATAAATTACTTAGCATATATAAACCAAATGTGTTCGCTGATCTTTGTACCCCTTACGCATGATTAACTTGCCCATCTAGTTTGGAGGGGCTAATGTAGACGTTTGATGATACATTTTATTGTACATCTGTACGTGTTTGTTTCTGAACGATTGCTGGTATAAACCTTCTTTCTTAACTAGCATTTCAAGTTTCCACTCCACTGTTGCATTATTGAACTTTCTAATAACCTCAGCTCCCCTGTGTGCAATGATTGTTAATACCTGCAACAATTTACGCAATGAACCAACGGCTGAAGCGAATGAATGAACCCCTTCCCATACTACACACGAATTAATGGCGTGTATAATTCGCTTCCCATCCACTTTTGACGACGCCATTATCTGCTTCGATAACGAACGCCAACTTTACCTAAAGATTTACAGGCGTTTCATCTGCCCGGCATTAAATCTAGACAAGCAGCACTTGAATAAATAGCTAATAATTATAGATCGCCGATGAGCGAATAAAGGCAATTTTTCACGACTCCAAAATTGAAATTCGCAGAAGCGAATTCAAATTCTTATCAAATTAATTTTGTTTTAAAAGTTTGGAGATGAGGACTGATGATTTTTATTATTTGGATTTATTCTCACGACGATTATTCTCACAACATTTCTGCTGATGAAACCTTCGATCTTCTTCAGATCTGTCTTGTTGAACTCTGGAATCTGCACAAGATTTCGAATTGGACTCTTTATTTAATCCTCGTAGGTGGCATGCTGTTGTTCCCGTTAGCCGTGACCGTGAATGAGTGCTAAGTAATTTGCAGTTGTCGTTGGAGTTTCGCAATGACCCGTTGCGTAGTGCATGAAGTACTTGGTAAATTCAGTTTTCAGTTACACTCTTCTGGGGGAGGAGTTGAAGGTTTAATCCTGTGTGCGGGTTACACTCATAATACAAATGTGATTCAAGACTTCTACACAGTGATAGCTGACGGAACGAGCCCATGCTACCCCCGTGGATTAAATAAAAGGTTCTGTTTGAAATTCCGTGCAGATTCCCGAGTTCGACAGAAAGATTCCCGAGTCCGATAACATACACCTAAAGAATGTCGGAGGATGTATCAGCTGAAATGTTGTGAAAATAACACTCAGTATGAGAACAGTCGTCTGAAGAATCCAAATAATACAAATTATTTTGTCTTTTTTTATTATTTATTTGGGGTAGTTTATCATCATCATCATCATAATAATAATAATAAGAAGAAGAAGAAGAAGAATCAACTTCAACTTATATCACACAAAATAGGCGTGAAACGTCAAGAGGATGGAATTGATTGAGGAGAGAAAGCACTAACCACACCTCCACTGGATGGGTGAGAAGAGTACTGGAACTTTGAATAGGTTTATTGCCACCCAAATTCCAGTGTATATATATATATATATATATATATATTTATATTTTTACTGTTATAATTAAATACCTACAGTGTTTCATCCTTTCGGGATTCTTCAGTGCAGGGTGTCACGATTACTACCAGTCGAACGATTCGAACCCCGCGACACGAGACATCTCTGGCTCGATTAGCGGAGGCCGTATCCATTCGGCTACCATTAACCGTGTGAAATAGCGTTGAATTTTAAACATTTTAATTTAAATGTTCATTACGTCAGGCAGACAGTGATCAAATCGTTATACGATGATCTACATATATATATATAGAGAGAGAGACAGACAGACAGACAGAGAAAGATTTATATATATATATATATATTTACTGTAATAATTAAATACCTACAGAAACTAGTGTTTCATCCTTTCGGGATTCTTCAGTGCAGGGTGTCACGATTACTACCAGTCGAACGATTCGAACCCCGCGACATCTCTGGCTCGATTAGCGGAGGCCGTATCCATTCGGCTACCATTAACCGTGTGAAATAGCGTTGAATTTTAAACATTTTAATTTAAATGTTCATTACGTCATTATATATATATGTGTGTGTGTGTGTGTGTGTGTGTGTCTACATATTATAATGTGTTTTCTTTTGATGTTCTATACAAAGTTGCTTTACAATTAATAAAATGTTTCCGTGTTCATATTTACACTGGAACATTATTAGATATAACAAAATCCACTGTTTGATTATGCCTTTTTTTCTTAAATTATCCTCTGTTTTTAATCAAAATGAAAAAAAAAAAATACATATTTTATATATATCACTGAATGTATTCGATTAATTGTTAAATCATCTTCAGTGGACAAAAACAAATAAATAGGAAAGCTGCAGATAGGAAGAGAATGTATACTTGAACTCGATTAGACATCGAAAGAACGAATCAAAACAGATATTAACAATTTAAATTCCGCAACGCAGAATGACTTTTACAGAATGAATGTGTTATATGAAGCATTTTAAAATGATGGGTTCATACCTAATATTATTAATTGCGGGTTGCTGAGTTTTAATAGAGATATCCTCGAGCATTTTTAATTTAAACTTAAAAATAGTGTGACCTGCCCTTTTACTAATCCCACACATAGATACGATAGTTGAAGAGTAAAATAAATGATGCGCTTCGTCAACTGCATAAAATTTCGTTCAAAGATATCCTCAACTGCGAAATTAAACATTCAGTGTGTAAAATGAAAATGCTTAAACTCGTTTCTGTGCAATCGGATTCGCGCATGCATCCACCTGAATTAATAAAACAAATAAGAATATTTTGAACCAATCTGAGAATTTTATGAATATATTTAAAATTGCCTTCTCGGATCAACCTCGACTTCATATTAGGCCATTTTTTCATTAAAAAAATAGTTGAAACAAAAGATAAATCAGCGGCGATGCTAATGTGCGTTATTCATTAATTGCTACAATTCTTAACTCAATTACACACTGCCATACGCATACTCACAATTACAAAAGCGTAACGGCCACTTACTGCTTGAATCTTTTCGCTGTCGTCTGCTTATTTAGGCTGATTGTCAACAAATGTATAAACTTATACATTTTAATGCTTATAACGTTTCTCACTGGGGTTTTCTACAATAACCATACGCATCAAATTAATATTGTCTTTCTTAATAACTTTTAGTCAAATGTATTTTTTTTAATTGAGTGGAAAAGTTTTGATAAGAGTTTTCCAGTCCTGTAAAAAATTCAGACTTGGTTGACATCTTATTGTATAAATAAATAAATTATTGTATAAATCCCTTTTACTCTGCAAAGACTCTAAAAATATCAACGAACATTCTGTTTACATATCTTTGCAAACTTCGACTTCTAATAATATATATAAACGTCTCTTTTTTGAATTTATGTTTGTGTATCCATTGTTTTATTTTTTGTTTATCATCCGGCTCTTTCACATTTAAGTATAAACTTAAAACCAATTTTCATTAATCCTTCCAACCCTGCTCGGCCGTATACGTCATTAATTTGTTCTGGAGTTGGGATCGTAATGGTGAAATCGCCGTAAGACGAAGCCTAAGCAATATTTTATACGGTACATATTAAAAATTAGTAGCAAAATATAGTACAGTATATAATGCACATGTATATAATCAAATAAAATTATAAATAACACCGTAAGACGGAGCAAATACCGTAACCAAAGGCCGGAAAACATCGTATTCCACATCGGAACATGAAAAAAAAACGTATCACAAGGTCACTGTAATCCGGGACCACTGTATCCCGGGGTTATACTGTATAGCCCTTAGCAACATAGCTAAAAACATGACACAGACGATATTTCGCCCTTCTAATAATACATTACCAAATTAAAACCCCTAAAAAAGAGATTTCCAAATAACAAAGGACAATTGCATCGCTCGCAAACATGGTTTCACCTAAATCCAGGTCAGGTTAGGTTTTAAAAGGTATAGCTTTCTTCCAACCAACTGCCCGAATTTGTGGAAAGACAACGTTTGCGAAAATTTATGTTAAGGAATTTTCAGATTATATTGCGCATGTATAATTGAAGGGTTAGAATGCAAAACGCGATAAATCCAAGCATTTTTTTTTTCTTTAATTGTGTAATGAAACAATAAGAGAACATTTTAGTCTTGGTTGTATCAAGTTCGAATCCAATCGTTTCCATAGAATTATTTTCACTTATGAATGTTAGTAACATTGATGTGTTCCTACCTGATGCTGGAAAGAAACAAAATTATCCGATCAAACGTTTCTTCCCATGATAACCCATGCAAATTTACTTAACTATAAAATAATGGAACTCCTTATCCTATTAGCGACAGCATATTTATGCGATTTATGATGCAGTGCTCTTTTGTGAAGCCAGACAAAATCGAGAAATCGCTGGAATTCATATGTAGAAATGTTGATCGCCATCGGCCAAATTTTGACAGAATTATAAACAGAAAGTACGAACAGAAAAGTATTTAAATTCAAATTTTCTTTTTTTGTTGTTGTTAATATTTGATTTTGCTATAAGAGTTTGTTTTCATTTCTTTTTATTTTCATACCATTCAAAAATCAGCTTCTATAAGTCTGTCGCTTGTCATCCTTGAATAAGAGATGCTATTGTAGGGTTTGCAAATAGATTAGAACTCTCTAAGATTCGGAGTTAAAAAGAGGTTGTTTCCACTCAGATGTATAAGCAAATACTCTACCTAGCCATATGAGTGGGTGCCAGCCTTGACAGAATGGATAAATGATTGTAGCCTATCGTCACGTAAGGAGATGATCCAGGCCACCCGTTCAAATTTACGCTCTATAATTGGAGAAAGGCCTTTTCTACTAAGAAACTATTAATTGAACTTAAGTAATTAATAGAGATAGATATGTGATACGAGGTGTGTCGGAATATAGAAAAATTATTTATTTTTAAGTTCATTTCTTTTACGAACCTCTACATTGGATATATAATATTAGGTAAAAAAATAAGGTCTGAATTTTCCATCGAAAATGACATTTTCTTTCGATAAACGAATGTATTTTAACTGTAAAAAGACGCGCTACAAAAAGAAACCTATTTTGTGAATGTCAATGAGTTTTTATTTTATAGTGACCTTTATGGAAAATTGGTGATTATCTTGCTTTTGAAACGATGATGATGATGGTGATGATGATGATGATGATGATGATGATGATGATGATGATCCCAGTGAACCCAAACCTTACTTTTTAATCAAAATTATTTGGTAGTCATTGTATAAAATTATGATCCCAACAATCAACTCTGTAACAACCCAAAGCGGTGTTTAGTATCTCAATTCCATAAGTTTAAATATTTAGTAATTTCTACAGTAATTTAAGACGTGTATAAATTTTTATATTTAAGGAATGTTTACTAGTCTGCCTCCCTATAAACTGACCTATACACAGACACCATCTTTATTATATGTAAGAGCGTCGTTCTAAACACAAGGCCTCCTATTTTTAATCTCAAAACCTAAACTGCTGAAGAACTATGACAACGAGAATGGTACAATTAAAACGGGCGATTTTTTGTGTTCCAGAATTTTTTTTTCTACATAGTCATTATCATACTCAGTGCACTTTTTCCAGCCTCTTTTGATTCTTCGGTGTAAAAATTCCGAATCACGCTACATCTTTGTAACCACTAGACATCGAGGAGCCTATCTTCCAACTGTGCTGACATCCAAGGCATAGGCTTTGTAAACGTTCGACACGCGCCGATAAATGTTGATCGGTTCAATTTTTTTCTGCATGGAGGAATTCAATAACGCGTCTGCTTTTCATACACGTTCATGGCTTTCTTAGAGTCTCACACCGTCGATGTCTGCAATAGAGATTAAACTTTCAGGTCATGAATGCATAAGTCACTGAATATAACAATGTAATTTGCAATGCCCTCTGAACAATTTAGGCGGAATAAAAAGTAGGTGCATTACTTTTGTGACGTTCCTCGTATGTATATATATATATATATATATATATATATATATATATATATATATATATATAACTACTTCATTTACTCACATAAAATTAATATACGAAAGTATAGATTTATGCGTAAACTTTAAGTATTTACTTCAAAGGTGCTCAATACGTAGGTAGAGCTAGTTAGTAATTTATAAAATATATATGGCGATTAAGCTACACTGAATATTCGGCGTTTCATCCACTCTAGGATTCGTCAGGCTTATGCGCGAATTCTGTGGTTTTTTATCGTTTTTATATGCTCCTCTTCTATTGAGATTTTAGTTAGCCAATCAGCTTTCTAGTATCCACCCCGCCCTTCCTATCAGCCAATGAGCATGCATTTATCGGACTATTTGGCCTCTGCTTGACCTGCTCCTTTGTGTGTGCTCTATTTAGTTTCTTGATCTGTTTTAAAACTAGGTTAGTGTTTTTTTATGTTAGTTTATATATAAATATATATATGTGTACATACATATATGCATATATATACATATATATATACATATATATATATACATATATATACATACATATATGCGTGATCGTTTATGCATAATTATGTGTTTTTTTTTATGTTGGTTTATATATAAATATATATATGTGTACATACATATGTGCATATATATGCATATATATATATATTTGAGGGTAAACAGTTACATATGGTCGCTACAAATAGCCATCTGTTTCACTCAATGAGACTTTCTCAGGCGACCCAGAACCCCTCTACGCCACAAAGAAAAATTTAAAAAAATGGAAAAAAAAAAAGGAAATAAGAGTTCTTAATAAAAAACATAAAAAGGTTGCGAGCTCTCTAAAAAAGAGGATAAAAAAAAATTGGATAGCCGCATTTCAACCTATTGGAAGATTATTCAAAACTAGATTAACAACTGAGTTTAAATCTGAAATGATTAAAGTGGGTCATAATTTTATTGGAACTGTAGATTGTATAAGAGAGTGGGTATGAGGAGGTTTTGTTTGTACACTTATTTCCACGTGTCAAGAAAAAGAAGTTAGTAAATTTGTTCGTTGACATCATGAGTTGCGTATCGGTACAAGTTAAGTGGGGGGGCGTGGAGAGAGAAGTGGAAGAAAAAGATCGTTGTCACTATAATGGAGAATGAAAAAGTTAATAGACTAATGCAGACATATTCAAACCGAGACATACATCCATATACATACATATGCACAAAATATATACGTACATATATATGTGTGCAGACAGCGAAATGCACACACATATACAGGAATATATACACACACACACGAATAACCATCTATATGTATAGATATACAAGTATATATATACAAATATATATATTAATATATACACACACATATACATATACATATGTACACCATAAATATACACAGACGGACATCTACCAAAGAAAATATATATACGTACAAAGATACTATTATACAGACATATGTATATAATTAGTAAATATTAGAATATAAAAACTAATAAAATGAATTTTATTTAAATCTAAAATTTGCGATCAAATGCGATTATGGAATTATTATGAGAATTTCGAATTTAATCGGGGTACATCAAAACGTATACAGATCTATATGGATATAAAAATACGAAAATGCACGCATATTATTAACTGGGGGTATTCGGTGTTGGCCGGGTATTTTGAGGTGTGTATGTATGGAGGGGGGTTAAATAATAATAACAAGAATAAGCGAAGTAATAACCCTGTTTAAATATTTAAAAAACGTATCGGAAAAACCAAAACAACAAAAAAGCGAACAAACGTAAAACTTCTTTAAAAAAGAAATCGGAAAAACAAAAAGCAAAAATACGGGGAAAGAATGATGAACGTGTTCGGAAAAACAGAAACAAAACAAAAAACACAGCGTAAAGCGAAAAAATGGCATATATAACCCTTCAATTCGGTTAAGTCCATGGTGCGTTTTACCCAGTAGAAAGCATAGAACGAAAAGGAACGTTAAAATCACATCCCAGTTTTTTTAAGCAACTACAAAACGAAATAAAGCGAGAAAAAATGGCATAATAACCCTTCGATACGATTGAGTCCATGGTGCGTTTCACCCAGCAGAAATCATAGAACGAAAAGAACGTTAAAATTCCATTCCAATTTTTTTAAGCAACTACAAAACGAAATAAAGCAAAAGAAAATGTCATAAATAACCCTTCGATTCGGTTTAGTCCATAGTGCGTTCCACCCAGTAGAAAGCATAGAACGGAAAGGCACTGTCAAATTCCATTCCAGTTTTTTTAAGCAACTCCGAAGTAAGGAAAACCCAAACCGGTGTTCCTTCGTAACTGTTCCTTGTGAACGATCCCGCAATGGTGTAAGTAGTGGCGAGGAAAGGAGGAATTAATTAGAGAAAAAAGATTTTACCACTTCCATTGATTTTAACCGATGGTGACAGTTTACTCTCGGCAGAAAAAATATAGGAATCTACAATTATCGAGGAAGTGGAGAGGTAATATGCCTATAACGCACCTCAGATATTGTGCTGCAGTTTTTGCATATTACATTCGCATGAAATTCTTGATTTTTAATCCTATTACGGTCAAAATCATAGGGGGGGAAATGAGTTCATTTTATATATATATAAGGAATAAGCAATTATTAGTATTGTCACATTTTGATGAGTTATAAAAGGTGTTAATCTTATCATATTATTATATGTGTTATGTAAAGTATTCATTATACTTGTTATTAATTAAAGTTTATAATATCCTTGTTTTTTTTATTAAAGTATAGATAGGAGTTGGGTGGTTCTGGGTTTAGTCCATGGATTTGAAAATCATATAAGAGAGTATTAAGAGAGAAGTACATATATACAAATGTAAATACAAATAGACACGTACATAAAGTACGCATACATACGAATATGCATTTATGCATATACAGATATATAATAAAGGGGTAAATAAAAATACAATACATGGTCATTTGCAAAACGTTGTAGGGTCCAAGGCTCTTTTCTTTATCCAAACTGTATATACAGATAAAAATAGTTATACAAGAATTAAAACATATACTAAAGAAAACTACTTAGGTTACAAATTAGTATATATACATATGTAACATGGCAGTTTTATATTGCAAAAATAATAGATATTTAAAAAAATATACATGGACACGTAAATTTTCCAATCTTATAAATAAACTTCTTTCCAGTTAACGAAAACAAAAATATTAAGAAATTTACGTGCGGTGTTTGAACCTACAGACCACGTCATGCAAAAAAAACACGTAAATTTTCAAATATTATAATATTCTTTGTAGTTAATAAAAAAATTAAGAAATGTACGTGCGAGTTTAAATCTACAGGCCATGTCATGCAAAGAAAAAAAAAACACGCTATTAACTTACCCACAGTAGAATTTTCACGGCCTCGTGTTCTATCATTGTTGTTAAGCGGCGACGGCGACATTGGAAAAAATGTCTTTATCGATGATAGATAAATTCAAATAACGTTTTCAGTTATCGATTATCGGTAATTATCGGGGGTATTCTGAGAAAAAACTAAACTAAGATCACTCCCAGACTTATACACTAAAGTTCGGAAAATCTGTTCAACCGTTTCGGTGTCTATAAGGAACGAACTCTCACGCACACACAAAAGACAAAGTTGCATTTATATAATTGTATATATATACATATAGGCGGTCGAGTTTCAATCTTGGCTTGAGGGAGTTGCTAGTCTAGCCGCACTGGTTTGCTTTGATACAGTGAAACAGTACTGCATGTGAAGTACTCTTCACCTCTTTGGATAACAAATAAATTTGCGTTATCGCAACAGTCGTCTGCCATTTGATTACTGGCTGAAAATGACCAGTGATCTTTACTAGAACTCATAGCGATAAACCTCCCTTAAGTTCCTGCCCATTTCGCTCCTATACATTGAATGTCTTCCCATTCTCCTTGACTCTCCGTCTATTTGGTATGGTGCTGACATTATAATTCTTCGGACAGAGTAGTCAACCTACAACTTTAGAATTTTGCAGTTACAGTTTTCTGTGTTGTATTTTTGTTTTGCTTCTGTTGCATTTTCTATATGAACGGTTAGTGTGTGTCACTTATGTAAATTAAATTCCGCATTCGGGGCTTAAGATTTCAACTGTTTTTAGCATTAGTGTCCGTTGCTTAATTTCAGTTTTTCCCTTAATTCTGATTTCTCCTGGTTCTTTTGGGCTGTTTTTAATGCTTCCTAAATTATTGATATTATGTTGATGTGTTTCAAGTTTCATATTCCTTACAGGTCCTTAACAAGTTCTGCATATTTGCTTCCTTTTTTTTTACAGGGAGTCACCACTTATCAAGGCCCAGAGGCCACTCAAGGATAAGAGTTAAAGAGTGTACAGTAGTGAAAGCGATAATATCATAGTAATCGCTAGAAGTGTAATTTGGAAAATTGGATTACTTAAGGGGAATGGCTCATCAAGAACTTGTTTACGTCGGACTTGAAGACGACCGTATTTTAGTCAGCTGGAAAGCAGGCAATCGAAAGAGAGTTCCACAGGTGTGTAGTTCTAAGAAACAAGCTTTGTTCATGGAATCTACGTTTAGGTTAAGGAACAGATAAGGAGTGGGGGAAATCATTGTGAGGGTTTTTTAAGCTAGACGAGTGTTTCTCGTGAATGTTCGGGAGGGGGGGCATAGATTGGAGCTCAGGCAAGCACTTGCCATGAAAATAACGATAAAACAGAGACAGGCTCGCAACGTCTCTTCTGTGGGAAAGAGGTTGCAGGAAAGAGAAAAGGGCATCCAACACTAGCCTACTATTTTAAACTCTGTCAAGGCAGGATAAGATATTTCTAGCAGCTCCTGCCCAGATGTGGCAACAATACTCCATCCTTGGACGTACCTAACTTGAATATAGGTAGAGAACTGCATAAGCAGGTAGATATCTACTGGATCAATAGAAGGATCCCACCATTTTTCCAGCGACCCTGACAACGGATTTGATGTACGTATTCCATTTCAGATCAGGAGTAAAGATCAAGTCCAGAAGCTTGTCTAAATATAGAGCCTCCCCAAGATTAGAGCCATTCATTTCTATTGAAGCTAGATTGGAATCAGAACGTTGATGATGTAAAGATAGAAGCTTCGTTTTTCTGTATTTTTGATTTTCACTCTGTGGTCTGCTAAGGCGGCAAAATCTACAATTTGATAAAAAAAAAATTTTCTTTTTTGTTACTTATTATTAGCCCGATCTTCTATGTGGATGATTTTATCCGTCTGTATCTCAAAGGATTTTGTGGTCTTCATTTTCCAGTACAGTTTTAACTAGCTAATAGCCAGAATTTTATCTAACAAAGATCGGTTGACTTCTATTTTCCCTTTTCATTGTCCATTTTTGGAAAGTACTTAGCCCTGTTGAAGTAAATACTGAAATTTTAAATATAAAATGTTATATCGCTTTATAAAATTTTATATGGATACATATATATATATATATATATATATATATATATATATATATATATATATATATATATATATAAACACAAAACACATACTGTATGTATCTCTACATAAATACACTCACACTCACAAACACGTTCATATACATAATAGTTCCTGTTATCGGGAGTCGAGTCTATACTATCACCTCTATTAATTATGCTATTAAACTTTTTAATACTCAATTAAATTTGATGAGGTATTCCAAACTATTTTCTATACAGCATTCGTCAATTTAGTGGGGGCGGGTATCTCAGTATCTGTTTTGTTTTTATAAAAACATCCTCCCCTGTATTATCCTCTCCTTTGATAGGCAGTGTATTATATGTTAGTTCGCATATATAACTACCAAAGCATATGCGACACGAGGAAGCATATGCATTGCTAGTATATGAAATTGTAATATTTTTTCATTCTGATTGAAGAAAGCAATAGACTCTTGCACGATTTATGTTGCATTCAATAAAATAGATAAAAATAAAACAGTCTAACAAAACGAAATCATTTCACGTCATTGTTTAAAGAGATATTCAATTTTGTGGCCAAAAGGACTTTTTTTTTTTTTCATTATCCGGAAAGATCTTTTGTCTTTTATTTCTGGAGATGTAATTCGATTGAGATGACTGTGCGACCATTTAGACAGTTTTAAATGAGGTTTGCTTCGCAATACTCGAAGAGAGATTCATCGCTTTTAAATAAGAATCGTGACCAAGTTGGTCACTACGGATCAGTTTTTATCCCATATCGTTCTAGGGCCAGAGGTTATATCGTGGTTAAAATAACAACAAAGACAATACGATATTACATTGCGTGGGTCGTGAATATCTCGATATCATTCACAATCTTTATATTCAAGTATGTGAGATTATTTAAGTTGTGTACGATTAGTCGTTCTCTTAGTCAAAGAGGTAGTGTTTTCGGTCAAGTTTGTAAGCTTGACCAATCACCTACTGTGCTAAAAAAAAATACTCTCATCCGAGAGTATCTTGTATCTTTAACAAGGTCACCATTCACCTATGCATGGAGGATTGTTGCCACATCAGGAGTAATACATCCACCACTAATCTCTCCATCGCCATAAGGTTGCATCCTAGTATATGTTTTACAAGTATTTAAAGGAATATAACTTTATAAACTCATTACACATGTACCCCCACCGACGTACATACCCCTAACAAACCCGTTTAGCAGAAAAAATCCAACCTTCATTGTAGACTATATAGCAACGCTTTTATGAAAAAAAATTCCGAATATTTCGTATAATATATTAAGCCATATAAAAGTGTTTGATCTATCTTTACGTTGTTAAGTGGCGGTACGCAATCATATGTTTTTGTTTCTTTCACATTTAGTAAGGAAATAGAGAGGAACATCTGATTAGCGGAAACATCTATTTTCTAAACATTTAGTTACTTTCTACTAAGTTTTAACACAAATGAGTATTAGGAAACTTGAAAAAAGGTAGAATGAATCGATAGAATCTTGGTATTTTTAGCAATGTTTCCTTGTACTTATGTATATATATATATATATATATATATATATATATATATATATATATATATATATATATATATATATAAATGGCTACATAATAAATAAGAAAATGTTTTTGTTTGAAATATCAGTTCTCGATGATAATTCTTGGCCTGAAGACGTAATCCCCCAACGCGGGTGATTACAGAAACATGTATGCACATATGTAGCCATCAATGTTTGTATCAATAAATTTCATATACCCGCTCTGTTTACTCATTGAGCACTCTTTTGTAGACACATGTTGTTTCATTGGATGTACTTCTAGGAAACTAAACTCTACTGGCTAAATATATATATATATATAATATATATATATATATATATATATATATATATATATATATATATATATATATATATATATATATATATATACCGGTAGTGTCGATTGCTTTCCTAGATGTAAATCCAATTAAACTCACATGATTATTAGAAAGTGCTCAATACAGGGCATTGCTGATAAATAGTCTGTTTATTATACAAACACTATTGTTTATATATATCATGAGATAATTGGAAAATTATGCGTGAAATGGTCAGTATTTGATTAATTTAGAAGACATCTCGACAATAATTTGTTAGTATTGGACTTGAAAACCACCAGTCGACAAGCAGCCTTGTAGTCTAAAAAGTAAAGTACTCTTCTAATCTCAATTATTATTCATGTATTCGTTTATTTACTTATCTCTTTCCTTACCCACGTTCCAAAATGACCAAAACATGTTTACTTTAGTTGTTACTCTTAACATTATAATTATTGCCAATATTAAAATTGTTGTTAATTTGTGATTTTATATTCTCTTGCGATTTTTCCTTGAAATAAATGCATTCTCCAATGAATGCATAGTATATCCTCATGCTTTAGTAAAAACGGAAGACACTTTTCTTTTTAGTATGATCAATTAAAAAGTCCATTACTAAAAATAACGCCACCTAGTATCCAATGTTAACGAAATGAGTACACAATTCCATTGAAATCCAGTTGGGAATGACACAGGGGTAGCAGCGAGAAACGTCAAGAACATATATACAAATTTTGCCAACAAATTCTGGTAAACAGAAATGTTCCTTCTTTATTTCAGTTATCATTTACGTATTTATTTAGTTGTGTTTTACATGCATTTCCCAAAATGACTAGAAAAACGTCCTTTTCAAATAGTGAGAGGGAAATCTATCGCCATTCTTTCTCCTAAAAAATGTCAATTTAACTTATAAAATAAAATACTTAGCTTTTTTAATGGAAAGTAGAAAACGCATCGTGTATGCGTTCTCGCATCCTCGTAACTCTCACTTATTCTAATTTGTCCCTCAGTCCTCGTTTACAATGAATGATGTTTCTGACAAAATCAGAAGAAAAAGCTGAATACCAGGTCGACAGATTTTCCTGGCCTTGAGATTTCTTATTTTTTAGGTTTCTGTTCCTATCCCTGTGGCTGAGGATAAACATTTTAACTGGGCTGACGCTATCCGCCTGTTAATCAGATACTTGAACCTTGAATTAACCCCCCAAAAAGACCGTCCTATCAGCAGATGCAAAGTACTGAAACTGTTGTATTGTCATTTGGTGAATGGATTCTGAATCAGGCAGTAGCTACCAGTTTGGCCTCTCGCTGCCATATTAGTTGGTGACGTTACGGTTTTATCTTTTTATAGTCTGCAAAATAATTTTCTGTTCCTTTTTCTATGTTTCTTTCTTTTTCTACCCTGCTCTAACAACTCTTTCGACTTCTTTCAGATATCTCCATATTCCAACATGAAAAGTCTCAAGAAACAATACAAAATTAAACCCAGCACTCCAGCTTCCAACGTAGATGTCCACTACCAGGTCTCCTTCTCCATTCAGTAGTCTACGTTCCAACGTTTCAGAAGTTGAAATTCAATTAAAGAAGATCAAATCTGACCTACCGTTCCGGTGCAAAACTGACATTGGACCGGTTTTTTTCTCGAGGTGAGTTCCTAAATTAAAAGATACTCAGACTTGACATCAAAATCTGACCCCCCCCCCAGATCGTCATGGGCATGGAATATCTACCTAAATTAAAGATGGCTTTTAATGTAGTTGTGAAATCTCAAGAGAGGATCCTAAATTGCGCTATATGTGCTTCTGCGTAGCACTTCCTCACAGCACCGCGTTCATATTTGCTTTCTATCGACCCCACAACAGCGGAGTTACTATCTTTAAGAGCATATCTGAGAAAATTGACGACATCCTATCTGTCATCCCTCGGCTAACATTCACATCTCTGGAGACTTCAATGTTCAGAATGTTGAATGGCTACCTCACTCAAACAAAAAGGATGATGAGGGGATTTTCGGTCTTCCGACAACTCTGCAGTGGATTAATTGGTTTCAATTATAAAGACTATAATGAGAGAATGTCATAATCAAGACTGACAATATGAGAGTGTTAAGTTTGAATTCTGTCAGTGCCATAGCCTCACTTACAATAAGTGTAATTACAATTATGGATGTTGGCAACCTTCACGTGTTCAATTCTGGAAGAACTATGATTCTAGAAAAGAAAAACTGTGAGAAACTAGTGTTGTATTTTGGGTATCAAAACATCATATGTTGTATATAGTGGGTGAGATATTAAAACAATCATATTACATAGTGGGTGGGAGATATTGTTATTATAACGGGATTAGATAAAAACGTATAAATTGTATTATGTTGTTTAGCCAGAGGATATGATATCGGCGTATAAACTGAGTCATGTTGTATCACAGAGTTATCAAACGGGTATATATTACAGTTCATATTTACATAAGGTATTATTTTTTTATAAGAAGAATAATATATGCTTCACATCTTTCTTTCTTCAAAAGTTCTTCTATCTTCACTGCTGAGCTCCGTGACGAAACATGAAATGACCAACACCATATCCAATTGAAACCTCTGCTCTTCCTTTTTTTGTGAAACCACAGAACAACACTTTATATTTGTTAAATATAAATTTATTTCAGCTGTCTCAAATGGTCTTCACAGCGTCTGCATTTCGTGTTTGCATGCTTGTTTCTCACAGCCTCGCTTCATGGCTTGAATTACGTCTGCTCACTCCCGTGATCAAACTCCAACTCTTCCACTGACTAAACTCCCCGACCTCCTGACCTCAGTTCCAGTGACGTAACCGATTAAAAGACACGTCTCCTAAACGTTACCTCCTCTGTCACATACGCCTGCTTAAGGTTATTTTGTTATTTAACCTAGCTAATTTATGTAAACATCCTCAGTTAAAACCCATTGCTACACTTTAGTCTATGAAAAAAAATAATTCCCAATATAAACTATTTTAAGAATATCATTGAATAGATAGATAAATAGATAGATAGACAGATAGATCAATAATAACTAATTTAATTTTTAACTGTGTTATTATATAACACTAATGCAACAATCGAATCGAGCTGATCCAAAATTGTATCACGTTGATTTATACGTAAAACAGATTGAGAATTTAAAAAAAAATGTGAGAACAAACAATGATTATTAATCTTTTTTGTACGCGACAAACTCTTAGGTGCATATATTTCTGACCCCAGGCAACTCCCAAGGCAAGAACAGATAAAAGTACTGAACAACTTTCCGCCATCTTGTGTCTCAGAACGCCGCAAGGTACGCTGGATTCACGTCATCAATAAGGATTTTGTTTTTAATTGAAGCCACGAAGTAAACATTACAAATCTCATTTATATATTTTCTTTGGACTCTAGTATTTATCAACGTAATTATTTATTTCTATGCTACTTTTCGGTCGATATACTCTCAGGCCTCACTTGTGTGCATTGTTCATTTATAGTATTGCTTTCCCTCTATTGTAAATTATTATTGGTTATTTTGTGCATTAATGTTTTGGTCTGCTTAAATCCGATGATCTAAAAAATTCACTGTTCATTTTTTTTAATGCACAAGTACTGACCGCTTACGTCACAGTTCCTTATGTGAACGCTGACCTCTCATTACACGTGAATGTTCATTGGTTTAAAAATAAACGTTTGAACCAACCGTGTGTGTATTTACTTTTCTTCCTTTGCAGGAACGCGTGACTTAAAGGCGTGTAGAAAAACAGCTTCTCCCTAAAGGACATTCTGGTTTTATATAATAATAGCTAAGATCGACATGCTCGATGGGACCGCTTCTTTGAGCAATCAGCAATAAACAAATATATAATGCCTGGAAGGATATACCACCTAGAACCAAACCTGACAATACCCCAAAAATAAACATACGGTCATATATTTTACCTTTTTATCTGCATTATATATGAATAATACATAATACATTATACTTTACATTGCACTGTAGAGAACTTACAGTTAATTTTATAAAATTATTTTTATATAGTAGTTTGAATTCAAGTTTAAAATTCCAAAGTAAAATATAGTTCAAGTGTGCCTTAAACAGAAACATTCATTCTGAACGCGTCTCTGTCTTATCAAAAGAACTTACTGTTGATTTCATAAAAATATTATTATCGTTATATAATGGCTTCAATTTAAGTTTCAAATGCAGAAGTAAAATAGCAGGTTGACAAGAAAGTTCATGCGGTTTTTAACTTAACTTTTAAATTCAGATGAACATATCTTGGCTCAGACAAAGAAAAAATTATTGATCGAAATAAGCACCATTAGAATCAACACACTTTTGTTAACACGAAACAAGTGTATTTATGTCAATAACGTAAGAATCATGTGTTCTGGTAGCGATGAAGTTGCTGAAAGAGTTTGATATCGTTTAGGTTTTGAAGCATTTCTCATAGAGAAAGTTGTCGAGATGCTTGGAATAGGGGTAGTTGGTAGGTGAGATGCCTGTAGAATCTAGCGGATGAGACAAGTTTCGTAGCCCAATTCTTTCAACTTCTACAGGGTGTAGCAACATGCAGTCGGGCATTGTTGTGGCGGTGGAATAGGGTTTTTTTCTGTTGGCTAATGCTGGGTGTTGTTGTCGAAGTTTCTGATGCATTTCATCCATATTTTGACAGTACTTCTCTGCTGTAATGGTTTCGCCTGCATTCAAAAAACTGTGATAGATGAGACCGGTCGCAAACCACCAAATAGTCAGCATAACCTTCTTTTGGTGTACCTCTGACTTTGAGAAGTGTCGTAGAGCTTCGCCAGCGTCTAAGCACTGGGCCGAGCGTTACCTGTTGTCGTAAAGAACCAACTTTTCATCGTAAGTCACAACTCAGTCGAGAAGCAGGTTATTCTTGTTGCGTAAAAGAAGGAAAGATGAGACTTCATAACGGCGTTTCTTTTGGTTGTCGTTCAATTTGTGAGGCACCCATTTATCAAGGTTTTTTTTTTTCTTTCCAATATTTCTCAAGTAGTTGGAAATCGTATACGCTATGTGTACTTCAGAAGCAAGTTCTCGGACAGACGTGGATTGGCGTCAACTAAGGCTCTTAATTGATTGTTGTCAACATCCGATGGCCGTCCACTTCGCTTATCATCTTCAGGACTGCCATGAAATTACTTAAACTACCATTGTGCTATGTGTTGAGTAGTGGTTGCTGGGTCAAACGCTTCGTTAATATCGTGAGCTGTTTCAGCAGCTCTTCGGCCTAGTTTGAATAGAAATAAGAAACTTGTGTGAATTTGCTTTTTTTGATCTTATATCCAACGTTCTGAAAAGAAGATATAACTGCTTTAAAACGATTGTAATTTGAACGATTAGATGCAGTGAAAAGCGCACTTTAAAATTATATATAATGTAAAAGTATTATAACGAAAACTTATTTGAAAATATATCATTTGAAATGAATATTAAAAATGCCGAAAGAACCTTTGTTCTCAACCTAATATCATGATTTGTCTTCTAAACAGAAACTTCCATTTCAAACGCGCTCTAATCTTATCAAATAACTTATTGTTGATTTCATATGCTGAGCCGTTCTGCTTGTGTTGTGATTAAACTTCTCAAACGCACTTGTGATGTTAGACTTCATGAGGTGTTAACTTTGTTTAAAATAGGCTGCAAGGTTTGTGAGTGTGTCTTGTGTAGTTTCTGACGCTCAGACACATGGACAGAATTACTAGTTTTCTTTATACAATATGTGACTCTGATTTGCAACATATAAAATGAAATATCTTCTATATTATCCTGATCAGGCAAGATCCCCTGGCCAGTTAAACAATGTAATAAAATAGACGAGGTCAGCAAGCAATCTTCTAATTAATTTTAGTTATGTGCACAACAACGATGAATTCATATAAAAAAGTGAAATCGGAATCTTTATAAAGTATATTAACAACACACATGGTTTGAAAAATTCTAATATCTGATGATGGATTGATGCGTTGACCTTGTAAATCAAAGGCAACGAGTCAACATCAATATCTGAGAAGTGACGATGGTTGAATGTTAACGTCACGGACTGACCAGCTGCGTGCGCCAAGTTCGAATCCAGCAGAAACGCTTTCACTTAGCAACCTTCATGCAGTCCTTCTCGTAAGTACACGATGTCTTTCTCGAAAGAATTCTAGCTAGAGAGATATCGGGGAAACGAATGCCAACAATTATCATCTTATTCATTCATTTTATTTAAAAATTTGCATTTTCATTAAATTAGGCGTTTTACATATGATCAAAATTATAAGACCAAGGGTATAAATTGTTAGTTTTATAGTAATTCTAATTTTTTTAGTTCAGTTAGAGATTTGCAATCACTGTGTAAAGGTGTTACCATGCCTAAAGCAAGAAAACTAACTGAAGTTGAGCTCTATCGAATTCTAGGATTCCATAAGCAAGGTTTGTCACAGCGAACGATAGCAGCTAAGGTAAATCGCAGTAAAACTGTTATTTGCAACTTTCTAAAGAACACTGAGAATTATGGAAAAGAAAAATCCTTTGGTACCCCCACCTCAAAAAATTTTTCCGGCATTGAGTAGGAGAATCAGACGGGTTGTTATGAATGGCAGAGACTTTCTTCTAGTAAAATTAAGGTGGTTACATATGCTGATTGCAATTCAATAACCATCAGGCGACACTTACAACAAAAAGGCATGGTAAATAAAAAGCATAAACAAATTCCTTGATTGCTTCCACGTCACAAAGTGGACCGCTTAAGATTTGGTCGTGAATACCAAACCTGGGACGTTGAGAAGTGGAAGAAAGTCCTGTTTTCTGATGAGAAAAAATTCAAGTTAGATGGTCCTGATGTCTTCCGGTGATATTGGCACGACAAATACATGCCCCTTGAAATTTTTTTCCACGCGTCATAGCGGTGGAGGGTCCGTAATAGAATGGGTGCCTTTTTTTACAGAGGGACGATGGAGCTCCAGGTGGTGCATGATCGTCAGACAGCAGCTGGTTATGTTAGCATGCTACAAAAAGCATCTTTGATGATGGAGGTCATCGTTTGTGTGGGGATAGATGGTTATTCCAACAGGATAATGCTGAATTCCACACTGCAAGACGGACCTTAAGTTTTCTACAAGAAAATGGAGTCCACCTCTTAGGCCATCCTGCATGCTCACCGGATTTGAACCCAATTGAAAATGTTTTGGGGTGGATGACAAGAGAGATTTATTGAAATGGCAAACAATATTCAACAAAAAATGAACTTCATGAAGCCATCTTCAGAAACTGGAACAGGATCCCCGTACCTTAATGGAAACCCTTATTTCTAGAATGCCCCAAAGAATTTTTGAAGTCATCAAAAGCAGTGGAGGTAGAACTCATTATTAAGTTTGATTGTTGAATGTTTTCATGCACTTTTCATATACTTTTTTTACAATTTAATAGAATTTTTGTCTCTGGTCTTATAATTTTGATCGTGGATAAAAAGCCTAATTTAATAAAAATGTAAATTTTAAAAATAAATCTTTGGAGTGTAGCTTTTTATTTCCATAACCTTTGTAGTATTGGTAACCTTAAGTCGGAAAGGTTTAAAATCTATCCTTTAAAAAGTTTTTTTTTTAAAGATTGGTCTTAACTTTTTGATCAGCAGTATATATATATATATATATATATATATATATATATATATATATATATATATACGTTTAATTTGGTTCTTTTTATAGCTATTTCTCATCAATACGACGGCAACTCAACCGGTAACAACGAAGACTGGATTGCTAAATATTTTGGTTTCGATTTTAACTGATACCGACAAGTTTTTTTTTTTTTTACTTTTGAAATTATAACTGCATATTGAGTACAATATAATAATTAATAGAGAATTGGCTCTGTGATAATTAATACGAAATTCGTATAAATTAAAATATCGTATTTAAGTGTATGTTACGACCGGGCAATGCCGGATGTCCTGCAAGTCTAATGTAATTGGTACTTTTCGTGGCGATAGATTTATAAACATTTCAAGGCGATGGAGGATTTTTCTTGGTCTAGTTGTAACAGATGGTTAGATAAGACAGGTTAAACAAGGCCGTGTCTGGCGATGATATACGTGCCAATAAATGGCACGAAACGAATAGAAAAGTTATGGGGCTCAGAAGAAAGATCTGGGGATCTTTATTAATGGGTACTCATTTCCTAACCAACATGAGTCAGACTCCTTTGACATCTTGCAAATGTTGGCCGATCTTATTTCAGATAACAGAATATAATGAACCAAATACAGGTATAAATAGATATTATCAGCACAAACTAAGAAGGATGCATGGGAAGAAATAGACCAAAAGGCAAATTAGACTAGCAATGGAATGTTATTATTAAACAAATATTGTGTGATATCCATGATTAGGGTAGGTAAAATATTATTTTACTCGAGATAGCAAATCATATATAGACATAAAAAATTCCTTTATCTAAAGAGTAACAGCTATGTTCTAAATCAACTTTATTTTTCTCATTGTTATATACGGTCCCGAGCAACGCCGGGTGGCCCTGATAGTTATTAAAGAAATCTAAACACAAAGAGGCGTTGTTACACGTATATAGTAATCTATATTATTGAGGTAGTGAAAGATCCTAACACCATATGGCAATGAATCGCTTATTCTATAAAGAGGCTAACAAACAGTAAACAGTAAGTAAATCTTGACATTATGGCATTCAATATACCATTCGAATGTAAATATCTCATTTGAAGTTTCTAAATTTTTAGATGACGATTGGTTATTCGTATTATTTGGATTCATCAGCCTACTGTTCTCACCTTGAGTGTGATTTTCACAACATTTCGGTCGATCTAACCTCCGACCTTCTTCGGGTGTTTCTTGACGAACTTTGGAATGTTTCTGTCGAACTCGGGAATTTGGACGGAACTAAGATTCACAAGGACGGTATTCCATTAAGACCCATATTCAGCGCCCGAAGTTCAGCATGCAATCCATTGAGCCGGTTCCTGGTAGATATAACCAACCCAATCATCGGCAAATCTCCATCATACGTCAAGAACTTATCTCACTTCGTGGAAATAATAAACAATGCTCCCATTTCGTCCAGATAATGAGTCTAGATGTAGTGAGTCTGTTCAGAAAGTACCCACTTATGAGACTTTGACAGTGGTACGAGAAAAGCTGACATCGGATGCCCCACTGAAAGAACGCACTTGCATCCCAATTGACAATATAGTGGAGATGTTGACCTTTTGTGTAGAAACTACATACTTCGTGATGGGATCTGATATATGTCGGCAGGAAGAAGGTCTGTGGATGGGATCACCATTGTCCCCAGTACTGGCCAATGCATACATGGAATGTTTTAAGGAAATGGCAGCAGGATCAACACCACTAAAATCAACAATGTGGTTGCGATATGTAGATGACACATTCATACTCTGGCCTCATCAGGAAGATGTTCAAACGTTATTAGACCATGTTGACTAGATTCGTTCAAATATACAGTTCACGATGGAAAAAGAAAATAACAATAAATTATCGTTCCTAGATGAGCTGATAACCCGCACTAGTCAGGGGTTTATATCCTCTGTATACCGAAAACTAACTTTCACTGTACAGTATCTAAAATTCAACTCCCACCATCCATATAATGTAAAGAAAGGAATCGTCCGTTGCCTACAACATTGAGCAAAAGCAATATGTAGTAACATCAGTGCATATCAAGAGGAGATGGGCAGTTTAAGAGACACCCTCCACCGAAACAACTATCCAGAGAGTATGACATCAGCTCCAAGAAATATGGACCAAACACAAAAGGACATCACTCAGAAACTCATCACAGTTTGTATATCATATATAAACGGCTTGCCTGAAAAACTTCAACAAATATATAATCCATATGACATCGAGACAGTATTCAGGAGTGATTCAACTCTCCCGACACAGCTCGTGAGAGTCAAGCCCCCTACAGAAAAAATCGTGACTAAGAATTGTATATATGAATTCAGAAAACTATACGAAGGTGAAACGTGTTGTCCACTGAAAGTACAGTTATATGAACACCGAAAACCCATGGTACGTGGAGAGACTGAAAAGTGAAGTATAGCTGACCATATCTGGAATGAAAAGGGAAATCATCTACCATCATAGAACGAAGTAAAAATTATAGACAGAGAGGAACGGTGGACAGTAAAAAAAGAAGCGGCACATATGCTGCGGAATAACCAACTACTAAGTAGACCTAGTATAGAATTTAATACGATATGGGAACCAGTAATTATAAACAAGAGATAATATGTACAAGTAATAAGTAAAAACATTAATATATATATATATATATATATATATATATATATATATATATATATATATATATAGAGAGAGAGAGAGAGAGAGAGAAATAAAGAGAGAGATACATTAATATATAGTAATAATTAAGTAATAAATAGTAATATTTACAACCAGAAATAAAAATAGGTTTAAGGCTCCTAATATTCGTACTAGAATTGTCCGCAAGGATCCGTGGCGCAGTGATTAGAGTACTTGGAAAAATCAATTGCAAATAGTGATATTCTTCTGAAGGTTCAAGGTTCAATCATCAGTGTGAGCGACTAAAAATGCAATTGCGAATTACTTAGCAGATCTATCCAGTCATGACTGACAGAACAAGAGCATGCAACCCCCGTGAAGTAAATAAAAGATTCCGCTCGAAATTCCGTCCAAATTCACAAGTTCGACAGAAACGTTTCCAAGTTCGACAAGATACACCTGAAGAAGGTCGGAGGTTGCATCGACCGAAACATTGTGAAACTCACACTCAAGATGAGAACAGTAGTTCGAAGAATCCAAATTATACGAATATCTGATGTGTTATATTGTACTTTTTTTTCTACAATAAATATGTTATACAAGGTGACCCACTTAAAAGTAGTCCCCAAAAAATGTAGTTAAGAGGAGGAGCATTCTTTTATTGTTTAAATTACCTGTAGTGTTTTGAAAGATGCTGGGAGTGCTCCCCGTTGACATCTATGCATTTCTGGGCACGTTTAACACCGTTTGCAGATACTGCCTGTAGACCTTCTATGGTGATTCTCATTATAGCGTTGGTAATGTTATCCTTTAGTTGGTCTACATTGTGAGGATTATTTGCATAAACTTTTTATTTTAAAGTCCTCCAAAGATTTAAAAAAAATCACATGATGACAAGTCCGAGGAACGTGGTTGCCATAAGTCTTTGCTTATTATTCTCTCTTCCGTAAACATGTCATGAACTCGTGTCAGTGATCTATGAGACGTGCGGCATGTAGCGTTAGAAAAAGAATTGCATTTTGAGATGTGGTGTCAGTTGGTCGATAAGAGAAAGATTAGAGGGATCGGGTTACTATTAAATGCCCCCCTGTATTTACTCTGTGTTGACCATATTTTAATCTTAATTAATCGATACTGAATATATTCGTCCAGATATATTATATATAATTATTTTTCTCTTTGTTTGTTTGTTTGTCTTTTGTTTATTTCACTTTTTCTTGAAACAACTGGTTCAATCCGGCTGAAATGTTGTACAGATCTTTTTATGATAATGTACAATGAACTAAGTATTATGGTATCCGTTCGATGCACAGTTAGGAATTAATAGGGATTAGTATTCAACTTTCACCTTTTCTATGAAGTTGCTGGGCCGATATGGCTGCAATTTTCTATGAACCTTTATTATGAAATGGTGCAGCGGGCTAAGTATTACGGTATCCGTTCGATGCACAGTTAGGGATTAATAGATTCACTTTTTTCTCAGAAACTACAATGCCGATCTGACTTGAATTTTATATGGACATTTGGTATAATAATTTGCAGCTAATTAAGTATTATGGCAACGTCTGATGTGCAGTTATGTATTCATAGGGATCAATAGGATAAGTATTTAATGTAAGATAAGCTCAAATTTAATCATATTTAACCATAAATTTAGCATGAAACATTAATTTTAAGTCAACGGACTATAACTTTTATCTGATTTTAACGGACAGAATGTTTTGTAGAGTCTAATCGTGTAGTTGTAGCATCGATTTTCTAAATATTTTGTATAAATATTAACTTTATAAGCATATTACTGTTGTGCTAAGTAATGCGTAACAGTAGTATTGGTTGTTAGGTTTATGCTGAGCTTTTTTATTTTTGGAATATTAAGGAAAATTCCCTCCTTTCACAAACTGTGTAAAACTATTGACCTTTCGAAAGAATTTCCAAATCAGTGTTAATGAAGAAAACGGTGTTACTTGTTTAGTCATTAGTTAGATCGTTCTCAGGAAATAGGTCATGTAAATCTTAGTTTAATAGGACAGTTCTTTTTTTTTTCCTCCTGTTCACAGAAAGTATTTTTCTGTTTCTCTTTCTATCTTCGGATTTCTCTGTTTTTCTCCTTTCCTTTATCTCTACCTCTATTTCTCCCTATCTCTATCTCCTTGTATCTTTATCTTTCTCTCTCACTTTCTCTTTTTCTCTTTCTCTTTCTGCCTATTTCTATCTCTTCGCTGTTTCTCCCTTCATCTCTCTCACACACACTAGCTCTCTCTCTATTCCTTCTTTCTTATTTTAGAAGTGATATATCCGGAAAGTGTTATATGTGCTTGAAGAAGCTGAGTGGCATTGGCTATAGTGATTGAGTAACGTAATCGAATAAGTCGCCCTAATGAACTGAGCAGGTGTTCGTGGTCATAGCTGGTATATCCTTAAGCGTAGGGTGTTCGGCGTCTCTCGTAGGCTGGCATACCAGTCCGTATTCGTGGATTAACGAACCAATCAAATTCTTGTAAGGATGAACCCGGATGTATTCATATTCATTACATACAGAAGTATATAAAAGAACCTTCTGAAAACGAATAAAGATCAGCCATACTAGTTGGTACTTGTTGATAACACCTAAAGAATGTCTATTCTAATTAAATGATTAGATAAAAAATATTACAAAAATAACAGATTAGTCCCTAATGTATATCATGACTAAATAAAACCAGTAAAAGTAGAAATTATCAAACTACACATTTATTAAAATAGTTTTTAATTAAATAATACTTTCATTAAAATGTAAATCTATCTAAATTAATATTTGTCATCATAGCTCTAATGCTATAATTAGATTTTCGAAGTGAAGTCTAAGAATGGTTAACATCGTGCCATTGTCTATCGAGATAATTGATGAGGCGTAGTTAGGGTTAGCTAGAATCCGAAAATAAAAATTCAGCATCTGATTAATTGTAGAAACCGTGTACTGTTGGATATCGAAGCAAGATTGCTGCCAGAATTTTAATGATGCTCGAACGTTCTGTAGTTTTCGAAGAATCAGCGTAATTAAAATCCGCATTTGATATCGTTTTCACATTTAGTTATTCGTTTCTATTACCATTGAGATTGACCTAAGCGTTCCTCGTATTGTTTTGCGATCAGCCGTTTCCGGTTATTCCCATCATCTGCCGAGCATACCCGAGTAACTTCGCGGAAATCGCGGGTCAGTGAATGTAGAAGTACCGTCTCAGATATGACATTAGTGCTGCACGGACTTGTAGTTATATAAAATAAAATAAATTAGTTTGGTTTAATACAGCATAGTTTACGTTATTATTGTTATCTTCTTTTTTAAGTCTTTTTTTTTTAAGATATCCGCCCGAGAAAGCACTCACGATAACATATTTACCTTTTATCGTAAAGATGGCCAGTGAAAGGGGGCTATGGCAACAGATTCCTTTCGTTGTTTTGACTCTCGAGTATATATCTGACACAGTTAAACACAATTACTCAGCCGAAAACCACATCAATTTATATAAAAGCATATAAGATATCAATGGATACAGACTCGAGAGTCAAACCAACGAAAAGAATATGCTGTTGTCCTGGCATTAGTTATGAATTATTTAACTGGGAAAGGTTGGGTTTGTTTTGGTTTGGTTCTTGTTTGTTTTACGGCATATTAACTATTTTCAGGTTACTTAATGCCGAATCCTTTCACTTTTTTAAAAAGTTTTCATATTTCAAATTCTTTATATAGTAGTTTTTAGTTTTTGTTATTCCGTCGGTTATTGACACAACTGAGCTGGTGTTTCATTGCACTCAGGCTATTCACTTCATACAGAGGTCCAGTCCACTAAACGATTGAGGTTGGGACTAGGGTAGTGCTGTTGGTGACTGGTCAGGTATCTTTTCAATTCAGATGTTCAGTTGTTGTTTTTTTTTAAAGTGTCGGGGGACACTCTCCTTATATTTCTTATTACGGCTGGAATACAGTTGAATGTTCTTGTACTTTTTTTTTTTTTCATTTTTCTTAAACTTTTTCTTCTAGGGGATGGGGCATCCAACCAGATGTCTGACATTTACTCCTATTTTAGTGAGTCCAACCAAGAGATCTTTTCAGGATTCTAGCCGTCACTTTCAGTGCAATCATTTGTATTTCACTTGCACTTGGTTCGCCGGGTATGCTTGCTATGTACTTTTTAAAGTTCTTTTTCATAAGCCCAGTTGCTTCTATGATGACTGGTATAGTTGAAACGTCTTTTAATTTCCAATTTCGTTTCATATCATACATAAGCCCTTGATACTTTGTTATCTTTTCCCTCTCAGATCTGTTAAGCCCTGTATCATTGGGTATACTGACCTCTATTACGGTCACTTTTTTGTTTGCTCTGTCCCAAATCACTATATCTGGTTTAACAGCTGCGTTTTCTAGATATGTAGCAGTAGGGATTATGTAGTCATAGTGAATAGTGTAGTTGTGTTGGATGAGGAACTTGATCCTCTGTGTAGTTCCAGGTGTGGTTTTTATATAGCAGAGTCTTCCTCGCCGATGGTGGGCTATTTCTACTATTGTTGTGTTTGGGACACATTCTTCCAAGATTTTCCATATGTAGATGATAAAATATCGTTCTCTTTGGTGTTGTAGTGAATATAGTTGCTGCTCCTTCGGCCTTTCCCAGGAATTCATTTGGTTTACTCCACTGCTGGTGAATGTTCAAATATTTATTCCTGATGTTTCATTTGGTTGTTTGGTTTTAATTTAAAGATTATTAAATACTGAATATAATAAATTTTGGCAAAAGTTTGTATGCTTCAAGTTGTTAATATCTTCAGCTATTTATTCATGGAGTTTGGTTGGTTGTTTTGTAGAGAGAAATTGTTGTTTTTGTTTTCAGCTTTGCAGAACATAATTAAGTTTTGAAAAAACAGAAAGGGAAAATAAAAACAATAACATCAAGGCTTAGTGCCATTTTAGGTGAGGAAACCAATATCTTCAGACTGTTTGATCTGAGAGCACCAAACGATTATTGGATAGAGAGTAAATAATTACCACGACCTATAAAACGCTGATAAAGATTATTCAGGAATAATGTTATTATAATTTGATTAGATAAAACGTCTATCTTTTTTAAATATACATTGAACTCTTTTCTGGTTATCCCAAGTATTCACGGGATGGGCATTCCAAATATGTGTTTACAATCCTGAGTAATTGCGTTCTATCACTGAAATGAAATGTATTAGTCTGTTCGACGATTATTTCTTGTTTTCTATAAATCTCAAGAATTTTTAGTTGTTTGCGCAACTCTTACGTATTTTTCTAAATATAATTCACTATCTTTTAGTCATTCTAGTGTGTTTTAGTTACTGTTTTCAAAATATAATAGAGTACTTTTTCACTAATTTATTTCTATACTGTTTTCAAAATTTGAAATTGAAGCGGATACTGAGAACAGAATAATACTTTTCTAATTAATATAGATGAGTTCGATTTAAAATAAACGTACAATTTAAAAAAGTAATACTGTGAGACATATAAATAAGGGTAGTTGAAGGCATAATAATTACAAATCATCTAAACTTTTTCCCTTAGTTCTATAATATAGAATACGTCGGATTATCTACCACAGAAGTCTCCAATCTGCAGCCTGTGAGACAGATTCGGCCTGCCAAAATTTTTAATCCGGTCCGCGGAGCTCTTATAGAAAATGTAAAAATAGTCAGGATTTTTTTTTTAATGAAAATATGTGAAAATGGGTGATGTTCTTTTTTTCTTCTTTTTGTTCATAAAATGATGAAAAGAATGAAATTTTTGGAAAACTAGTTTCAATAAAAAGCAAAGCTAATGAGCAAAACAGTATAAACACGTTTAGATCATTTTTTTTTTTTTTGCCCGCATAGCTCTAAAACGTCAGTTATATGTTCCTACACCGTTCGAAAACTTTGGAGACCCTTGACCTTCAATATAAAAGCCAAACGTCTGTGTATATGTATGTCTCGCTGAAAGTAAGAAAACGCAACTTTAAACCCCACAGAGTATTTTCTTGATCGATATTGCTCCGGATATATATTTTATGTGTTCAATTTTTCTAATTCCTTGGGCTAGAAACGGCAAATAATTCTTTAGGAGCTGGTCAAATTTAATCATATTTCATAGTGTGTTTCTTTTGCGCATGCGCACATTTCTTTCCCTCCTATGGGCTGCAAACTAAAACATATGTCAATTTTCGATGTTTGCCAATAACTGTCGCAATGAATTCAATTGGTAAAATGAAAAACTGAAAATTTCAACGTTGAAGTTTCAATTCCAACTAATGCTATCCGCTTTCATTTCTCTCTCTCTCTCTCTCTCTCTCTCTTTCTCTCTCTCTCTCCTCTACTCTTTTCTCCTCTTCTCTTCTGTTCTATTGATCCGATTTTGCTGAATTTTTATATGAACCGTTGTTATGATTAGGCGCAGCTAATTAAATATTCTGAATAGTTTGATAGCCAACTAATAGAAATATGATATAGATATAGGCTTAGGATTTAAAAAGTAATGAAAACAAATTTTACAATTTTTTAAGGAATCCAATTAAAACGTCTTTCATTGTGATAAGAAAAACCTCCACAGTTCATAGACTGTACTGAAATAATCTATTATGTATATGGTGATTCCGATAAAGATTCATTCTTTGATAATTTGCTTTTTTCAATAAGTAAACGTAATCATGTAGTAAAGATTTTTCATATATAAATCTAAACATTAGTTTTCTCTTGCATCAAACGGCGGACTTGATTTTAGTGGCGCTCTAGATGCCTCTTTAATTTTATATGTGTTCAAACAATCTCGGCCGGGATCAACAGTTTCTCGGTCCTTTTGTTGGTGTTGTCCGGAAGTGAAAATTACAGTGCTCAATATCCTAAAAGTGAGAAACAAAAACATTTCTCTGCTAGAAGAGAGATTAGTGTTCTGCATGCGTCCTTCATTTTATAAGTGCTCAATATCCTAGATAGAGTAAGTAGTAACCTCAAAGTTAGTTAACTCAGTTTTAGTTGCATTGTGAATCCTAGATTGAGCAGGGGTGCTTTAATAGCCTGGGGGTAAAAAAAAAAAAACTTGTTGTTGTTGTTGTTGTTGTTGTTGTTGTTGTTGTTGTCTGGGACCCATAATCCATCGTGCTCAATATCGTGCATAGAGCAGAGAGTAACCCGAGGGTAAGATTAAATGAAAAACAAAGAGGAGGGGACAGAAACTTGGTTGTAGCAGTGCTTGGGAGGCACAAATGTTAGGCAAACTATTTACCATCTTCTATTTTGTTTTTAAATGACCCCGAGCAACACCGGGAATCCCTGCTAGTAACAAGATAAATTTCAAATCGATCTATTTTCCAAAATATGAATAATTTTATTCAAATATGTTTTCGAATGCACCTCATCAAATATAAAAGGCATAATTAATCAATTATTAAACTTAACATGTTTTGAATGTACAATTAAATATAATTGGAAGGAACATGAGTACATTAAACTTCAATTTAAATAACGTTTAATAATAATAATTGAAAACATCATAAACTTTTCAGAAAATGATATATGTTTTTTTCATTCTTCTTTTAAATATTCTCTGACTTCATCTTGTCAGGGTTGGGAGGCGTACTTTATAACAAGCGGCCACAATTCTCGCTCACTTTGTATATCTATATATCTATGTATCTATATATCTATGTGTGTGTGTGTGTGTGTGTGTGTGTGTGTGTGTGTGTGTGTGTGTTGAGGGCGTGCGTGTGTGTATATGTGTGTTTGTGTGTGTATTATTCTTTACACTAACATTCTCAATCTTATTTAACGTATTTTTAAATATATATATATATATATATTAATGTATATATATATATATTAGTGTATAAGGTGACCGTCAGATAAGACAAGGTAAAAAATTGTAGCAAGTTTTAAAAAAAATTTCATATATCGGTTGTATAAGACGACTGCTAAAACAAATTTGTTTAACCTTGACTAGAAATTGCAACACCTGGTAATTATGTAATACTGGTTTTTAAAAATGATTTTTTACGTTTCATACGCCGAAATATACAGTATATATACATATATATATATATATATATATATATATATATATATATATATATATATGATTGCAACGTCTTGTTAGACGAGTGTCACTCCCTCAGACACTTAAAGTCCATGAGCCCAAAAATGACTTGTTTTTAGTCCTACCGGTGAATCCACACGCTCAAGCAGTCATGACACTGAAGATGGTAATAAAGATCAAATATTACATGCTGTCAGCATTTCAAACCTCCACGCGGCACAACTTTTCCGTCGCCACAGGACCATTTTTATAGACCTGAGGGATTATCTATACACAGATGATGTTACAGAGTCTTAGCTTTGTATGACAGCTAAATTTTTCTCTCGGTTCAAAATGTTGAGATCCAGCAACAAGCAAGAGCAAGATAGCTAGCAACAAGTTAAACTGCAGACCAGCTTAATGTGGGTACTGATCTCCCGCTTTATGTATTTTTAAATCGCAGATTTGCCTCTCCTAAAAAGGCTGCCTTCACCACGGCTTACGGGAGCTCTCTCTGCCCCAACACACACATACATACACACACACACACATATTGCTAGTTGGCCATTAACCCCGAAAAAGGGTTCATTCGCCTTCATTAATATATATATATATATATAAATCTTTACACTATATATATATATATATATATATAAATATATATATATAAATCTTTACACTAATTTCCCCATTCTTATTTAATGCATTTTTAAAGCATATGCCATTTGTGAAAAGAGACGAACGCAAGGAATAAACGAACCAGTATTTTGACTTTTTGGAATTAACCGCAAAATCCACTTAAATTTACTTTGTCGAAATTCACCGTTCAATAGAATTCATAAAACGAGAGAAAATAAAATAAATAATGAAATTAAATGAGAATGTTAAATATTTTTTTAATTAAAAACAAGTACGAAAGAAAAAACATAAAATAAGTGAATAACGTTTAAATAAGATTTACGATGGGATTAAAATTACAAATTTTAATTTTCGTGTGCCACAGATCAACATAGCATTTAGCTTGGAGTCACCAACGTGCATTAATGGATTCCTCGAACGAAAACTGGTTTCGTTTGTGTTGTGGCCCGGAAGGACTCTGAAATAGCCACATTACTACTGGACTAATTGTCGATCTCTGAACCTCGACTGGCGTACTACCGGTTACTCTTTAGAGCGGTACATCTCGGTATATTTATACCGTTAAGAGAGTTCATATATTGTCTACAGGTCAGTCTCCATTACAGTATTACACCCTACTTCCATGCCTTTTTGCGCTATAAAATGTTGTTAATATCTCTTCTCCCTTTTCGATAGTTTGTGTGTCGGTCAATTTTCTCTTTTTGCTCGACTGTTGCTGTTCTATTTTTAATTGGAGTGGGTCGATATTGAACGACTCAAAATAAACGGGTTTTTTTTTTTTTTGGTTTGCATCCCGAGTATTAAATAATGGAAACGATTTCTGAAAACATCTCAAACTTAATAATTTTACTTAATAAAACTGCATATTTAAATACTTTGATATATACAACCGAAAAAACTAATAGGGAATTATTTAAAATGAATATTTAAAAGAATATGCAAATTAGCTAGATCTTTTGCTAGTGAATGCAATTCAACGACCCATATATGAGAAAGTTGTATTTTCTTTTTAAATAAATAAAAAAGGGTTTTAATATGAATATTAATACACAAAAAATTTCTAGTAGTATATATATATATATATATCGTTTTACTTTAATGAAATCTGAGAATCATCTACATTTACTGCAACTGTGGATATCCGTAGATCTGAACGGTGACAATTAATGTATGAAGGGTTTTATACAATAATGCTGAAGTATATTGTTTATAAATTTGATTAAATTAATGGCTTTAACGTAGTTACAAATATGATTCATCTTTTTAATTCAGTGAATCTACGTATGGTAATGATATAGTAACAGTTAATAAAATCTGAATGTTAGGGTACCATAGTTTATTGCAAATATGGGCATTGGTTAGTATTAGAAAAAGCGGTGGTGTAGAAATAATGACACTTTTTAATAAACTTCTGGCAGTGATATGAGCCAACTGGGAGGACTTAATTAATAGAGAGTAGAAGTGTTTGCTTTCATCTTTGCGGGGACATGTATTTGAGAGAAATATTTTTTTTTGAATAAATGTAATAATTTTTAAACAGAAATGGAATGTACGGCCACTGAAAGTAGTGAGTGTGAAAGATTAAAATCCTAGCGAAAAATCGATATTATATATATATATATATATATATATATATATATATATATATATATATATATATATATATATAAGATAGATAATCATATATCTATATATGTATATTCATATATCACTTTTTCTTTGATATCGCATTTTGTAAAACCTAGAAATTTATAAAAAAAATAAGAAAATAAAGAAAAATACGTTTATTGAAAAGTAAAAGTTTTCCCCTTTTTGACAAAATATTATTTCTGTTTCCATTAACAATAGACACGATAAATCATTTTCACATACACGCCACAAAAATATTATCGAAATCCAATAATATAAACTTAAAATTCATAAAATTTTCTTTGGATTTTTGACTTTGGAATTTCGATGATGCTATCCATCATAAGATTCTGAGTCGACCAATTTTTTTCTATCTCACAATCGATAATCCTTTTTCTTTTTCTTTTTATTGTTTAATTGAATAACTACTTTTCTTTGGACTAAAATATTTAAAATAATTATTTAGAGGTTTGAATAGATAAATCATTTTATTTGGTGATTTAAAAAAAATTGCTGGTTTTTAGGTTGATATTTATTCTTCTTCTATTAATTATCGATTTATATTATGAGCCAGGTTGTCGATTTGCTTTTATTAGCTATTATATAAAAGAAAGTTGCACTCTGCGTGCGCGCTTAACTAAAAGTTAGAAACTACACGATATACTGGTAAACATTTAAAGAATCAGAGTCGTTGGAAGTCCAATAGATTTTTTCTCTTTAATGGTACTAGTGCTGAATCTGATTGCAGGTGAACATGGATATCAAATTAAAATAACATAACTCGTTCAAACGCGAAGACATTAACTGAAAAATGATGATTAAATATTCTAATACAACGCATTCATGTGTGACTTGAAAATTTCTGCAAATGATTTTAACTAATGTTACATAATGAGGGTCGTGATTAAATGGAAAATTTTGAGTGATACATTTTAGAGTCAGAGGTGACACCGGACGGAAGGAAGAGATTTTCTCTCTTCCGGCTGGCTAGATTCCAGGAGGGAAGCCGGGTCTGAGGTGCTGTCCCCGCTATGGGGTCGAGCACAATGTCACTGGATGTAACGAGACAAGCTGTTTGCCTATCTCTCTCTCTTTCTCTCTCTCTCTCTCTCTCTCTCACTCGCTCTCTCTCACTCGCTCTCTCTCTCTCTCACTCGCTCTCTCTCTCTTTCTCTCTCACTCACTCTATCTTCTACGCGTACACAATTAGTTCGTCGCTTTGATCTTTCTGCAACTGTCTCTCTTTTTAAATAAACCGCTTTCTCAATCAACGTCTTCCGATGAGTTATATATCAACAGAAATGCAACAGCCTGAGTTTATGGCTATTCATCTGGTGTATAGCAGTTTATATATGTATTGGTAAGTCAAGACATGAATACGATTTAACAAAAAGATCATGTACATAATTACGAGCTTTAATCTTAAATAGATGCATTTTCCTGCTTATTTTTTACGAGTGGCGTTCAGGTCTTTAAGTTATTAGTCTCGCGAATCAATCCTCTTGTTGCCGGGTTTTATGTAATCCGTTGAAGGATTCTTAATTCTGGTTACATCTATCTACTTGAAACTTACTTTGGTTCGCCTCCCCCCTCCCCGATCCGCTATACCGTAAGCTTTCTGATAATCCTCATTTCGGCGGAGATTTTTTTTTTTTTTTCGTTATCGAAAGCCTGCTTTTGGATGTTCCTGTCGTTATTGTGATCGTCTAGATATATTCCTGGGCAAGGCAAAGATTGGTGATTTATTAAAATGGCCAACAAAACAAATCAGGAGCAAGAAATAAATACAAAACAAATAAAGGTAGGTTAAGTTACCGTTCTACATACATTCTTTTGTTGTTTTTACTAATTGTAAAGTGTTGCTTGTTTTACTTAAACAAATGTAGTGTATAGTCTGTCGAGTTAGAAAGGAACAGATAACTTTGTCCTCATAGCTAGTTTTCAGCTTCCGTAATCGCTCAAAATTCGAAAATTAAACAAAACTCATACAATAAATGTCATCAATCATGCGAAAATGTGATTTTGAAACGCGAAAGACTTATCCAGTTAGGAAGAAGAGTAGCTTAACTTGCCTTTAGTAGAAATTATTTGTTGTATATTTTTATTTTAATTGTTTCTTTTTATTTTAATAAGCACCTGGATGTTCACCTCTTACAAGTTTGACTACTTGAGCATCTTGAACTGTTTATCTTCTTAACAGTTTCGATCATTATTTTCTCTTGCCCGACTTTCAGACTGTATTATGTTAATGATTTTTTTTTTTTTTTGCGTAATCATCACTATTTTCTGGTGGCCATGTCGGTGGGGCATTAGAATACACCGACTGCCCCCTGCAGAGGGTAAAAGTCCCTCAATGGGGTCCTAGATATGACCTTAAACTATATCCTGTGGTGAGGCCCCAGCTTGTGGGCTTTGGGGAGTGTGGAGCCACCCTTTAATTACCATTGCTCCCAGGTCCACTCTGACCCAGAGTGGTAGTACCTGTTTGGGTTCCAACTATGGGTTAAATGGAAACCGACTTGTAAACAACAAATATATTCTATTAAAAAAATGTTCTTCAAAATCTTTGGATTCGGCATTAAATAACCCGAAAAGGGTTGATATGCCGTAAAACAAAAACAACGAACCAACCAACCTATTTTCTGGATTTAACGCCAACCTGCTAGCACGTTGACCTATGCATAGAGGTTGGGAATAACACCCAAAGATGGGTTAACCTTTGAAAATCTTTAGATCAGTTCACAGATTAAATCCAATGGAAAACCAGTAGGATTTTAAAAAATTTATATTCGATTGAGAATTCCGATAAACATCCAGGATCAGAGAGGATATGCGAAAAACAACAGAAGAAAGTCCAAATTTGCAAATCATCATTTGGGGATTATAAGAAGATTTTAGTCGTTGTAGAAGTGAATAATGGCTAATCTGATGGCTATTAAATGAAGATCGTGTATTCTTTTTTGTATTGCTCGATTACTTCTTCACTCGTGAAAAGGACAACTGGAATTTATTTCTATTAAACGATTTTTCCGGTTTCTATACAGATTCAGTAATTATGCATATTTAGTTCAGTTAATGAAAAGAATATTTATCCACCATTTGAAAACACAATGGATTAAAATGTACGAAGAATAATTATATTCCTAAAACAAACATAAAGATATTAAAATATGCATCAAGACTTTAATATTCTGAGCGATAATGTACAAGATAACAATATGCTTAGTTTGTTTTGTTGTTGTTTATTTTCTTCATTATACCTTCGATGTTATCGGGTGACGTCAGAATAGATAGGGCCTTGTTTTCGTAGTAAAAGTAAGAAGATACGCTGTAACATCCAAATTAACTATTTGCCGGGGTCCCCCCCCCACCTCAATACCAAAGCGAACATGATCTAGGCTATTGTTTAGATGACTTGTTACCTGTTCACTAAAGTATGTCTCTGGTCCTATGCAGTTCTAGGTGGTTTACACTCCCATACATTGCTTTCTCTCATTGGAAAAGAGTTTAGTTTATTGTTAATACGTTGAGGCGCCGCTATCGAAGAATGCCAACGGTCTTGTTCATGAATTTTTATCAACTCAGAGTGTCCTTCCTCTAATAAACTTACTCTTCAATCCCATTTCCGACCGACAGTGGAAGAATGAGAAATAATCCAAGCGGTTTCTTTTTCTAACCTGTTGGTTAGGAACAAAATGTAGTATCTGTTCTTCATATTTTTCCTCTCAGTTAGTGACGGATAATCCTTGTAAATAGATAATTTAAATTTTTTGTTCCATTGCAGAAACTTTGGGGAGCTCAATTTTCCCCATTAAAAATGATGCTGTGTCTAACTTAGCTTTTGTGAGGACTCAAATATATGTGTACAAACATTTTTCCCTCGCGCATACACGTATGAGTATGTGTGTATGTATGTATATATATATTATTATTATTATTATTATTATTATGTATGAGTGTGTGTGTGAGTTTCTTCCTCATAGGTTCCGAAATGCTTACGTCTATCTATTGCAATTTTCACACAAAGCTAATTTATATATCTGAAAGTGTTCTTAGATATGTGTTGTGCAGAAATTCATTCGAAAAGTATCAAAAATAGACAAAATTCCATCTGAAAAATAGCTTTTTTCTCTTCTAAATAAAAAGTCAAAAATTTTACGGGGGAATATTTTATGTTACACGGGCAAGGGGATCATAAAATTTCAGCAAATCATTTCTTTTTATTAAAAAAAAACAGATTTCTTGCCATCTGGGGATATAGGTCAGCTGTAGAGCTTCAACTACAAATCAAATGATCCCCTGTTGAAGACCAGGTGTACCTTACCATTTTATTTCATTTTTTCCGTATTAATGAGTTCAATTTACAATAAAAGAATAGGTAGGTATCATTTAAGATCGCCACAAATAATTTCTTTGTTTGCATTTTTTAAACAAAACATTAATTAGAAGTGACTTTTCAAGGATATTTATCGTCAAGCCCAAATATCAGCTGACGTGATATTGTAAACAAACACAGACTGAATTTGATGAACGACATTATCATTATGTTTTTTTATTTTTATTTTTATTATTAGTCCATTGAGCTAATTATTTCTCATAATATTAATAATCACTAAAGGATTGATTCTATGATAATACGTACGGAATCTATATAAATAAAAATATTTTAAGCATGCTCTAAGACCGGGCAACGCCGGGCTACTAGCATATATATATATATATATATATATATATATATATATATATATATATATATATATAACACAATATAACTACATTGCATGTTCCAAAGTTTTATTCAATCTTACCATTCAGTTCATCATATCAAAAATTTCGTACATATTACAGATCTGTTTTGTTACACAGAAACACTCCATATTTATTTTTCTTACGCAGGAACACTCATTATTTTTAAATCAAAAAATTTACACAGAATGATATAGACATAAACATATGTATATATAATATAATATTGGTTTTAACGTATTTCATAGTTTATTGCAAATTCATTGTTAAGAAATGTGTTCGTGTATATGTGAGTAAAATTATAATACAATTTTAACTTTTTATCAAATATATCATATCACTTAGTAATACATAAAATATCTTGGAAACATGGATAAACCATGAAACTGCAGTAAGTTTGCAGATAAGCAAAATTTAATGTTATTTTTAGATCATACTAACTTAATGTTTCAACCCCAACCCATCATTCTATATGTTTATTTAATAGGTTTTTTATTGTTATTTTTATTTTACATGAAAGTCACCACTTATTAAGGCCCGAAGGCCACTCAGGGATAATGGTTATTGCGTGTACAGTAACTAATGGGACAATATCGTAGTAATCGTTAGTAATGGAGATTTGATAAAGTGTCTTACTTAAGGGGGCGGTTCATCAGGAATTTGTTTATGTTGGACTTGAAGACATCCAAGTTGTAGTCAGGTGGGAAACAGGCAATCGGAAGAGAGTTCCACAGGCGTGCACTTCTGAGAAAGAAAATTATTATTATTATTATTATTATTATTATTATTATTATTATTATTATTGTTGCTGTTGTTGTTGTCTTTTATATAATTTTAAAATAATATCGTTCACCCATAATTATCAGATTTAAATTAAATCCTGATGAATATTATTCTTGTTCTCTCTTCCTCTCACTCATGTCTCGCGTCTTCTTTCCATTCTAATATATATCACCCCATCTTACTCTCTTCCCCTCTCTCTCTCTCTCTCTCTCTCTCTCTCTCGCGCGCGCGCGCACGCGCGTGCTCGCGCACACTCGCTCGCTCTCTTACTGCGTGTGTAAACGTTATTCTCTCTTTCTAAAACTCGGCTGTTTTCCGTTGAATATAACTATCGGTATCTTTTTCTTCTTTCTCCTTTGTATCTTACATGCAAACCACCCTTCATATTACTGCTACCCGTCAGAATCGTTGTTTTATTATTTTGCAGAACGGAACTTAGAATGCAAAGAACGGTAAAATATCTGAAAACAATTCCAGAAATTGACAACTGTTGAAATCTATTGCGTGAAATGAATGGGTCTGTTATTCCGATTTGGTTTCATTCAAATTTCATTAATCCGTATCAATATCTTCATCGGGGAGGGTGAAGGTTTCCACTGCATGTCTGTTTTGCTGAGTGTTTCCTCTGTATAATGAATAATCGAAGACGAAATGTATCTTCGACCATAATCTGCACGAAGACTGTCAAAAGAACGGGCAGGTTGCCGATGGGTCGAGTGTTGAATGGTGGATGGTCTATTTGCATCTGGGTCGGATAAGTGACAGCACGAATTTGATTCTGCCGAGGAGTTAGAGATAGTTTGCTTTTTCTTCTGTTTTTAATAGATCGATATAATATGTTGGCATCAACCCCGAGGAGGATTTACCTCACCGAAATAACTTTCTGTCGGTAAGAATCGACATCTTTTTCCGGAAATGTCTTGTATGATTAACTTGCAGAAGTAGAAGAACCCTGACTTAGTACGGCTTTCAATCTTACCAATAAATAAACAATATTTTAGTGTTGTATCGGCGAGTGAATGAACAATACACGGATATAATAATATAGAATAGGTTTATTCCGATCGGTGCAATAATAAATATCCGTGTCGGGTAACAACAACTGGTATTTGAATTGGGACGTAAACAGCTCAGGGTTCGCGATGAGTTGACTTTTCCTGCTCGCAACTTCAACTCACAACTTTCGCTCTCCTTAAATACACGTGAATGTCAGCCACATCACAAGAATTAGTTGAAATATTAATATCCAATTTTACTTCTTTTTTTTTTTTTACTCCATGATTGCATTTTTGTAGCATGTATAACCTATCTCTTTCAGGCTGCTTTCTTCAATAAAATATTGGCGAGGATAATTGAAGTGTGAAGTTTCATGTAATGTCGAAAAAATCTTATTTTAAGAAAAAATAACTATTTTGTTGATCTGCATAAGTAGACTATAATCGTGATCAAGTATTACCTACACCTATGCACATGTATATGTATATATTATATAACATTAAAAAAACAAATATCAATACGTAGTAATGAATACATGAAAACTGCAAAGAATGTGTCAACGGAAAAATAAGAATTAATGGTAGAATTAATAACTATATAATATAATAATAAAGACAATGAAAAATAACTCTAAAGAAATATAATACTAACTTAATAATAACGATATTAATAATTATATGAATGAGTTAATAATATATGTAAATATATGAATAAAAATAATATAATGATAAATAAATAATACTTAATCAAAAAAAATAATAACTAAATATATCAAATTGGAACACACACACGTGCGCGCACGCACACATACACACACACACACACACACATATATATATATATATATATATATATATATATATATATATATATATAGGTGTAGGTGTCGTTTATATTGGTTAAGGAGACCAAAGTATGCGTTAAGGCCTATGTTGTGCGTGTTCGATCAAGAACGTAATATATATTTCTTGTGCTTAAGAGAGGAGGCGCTGTCGTTTGTATGCGTTGCCTAGTGTCAGATTCCGCAGTTGTGTGGAGACGCTGTTAAAAATGACTTGTGCTCTCTGTTCACTAGAATTGTTGATTCCGTATAGTCAAGTGTCCTTAATGACAATGCCTGCGGGTAAAGTATCCAATTTTTAGTCGCGTGAAAGCGACTCTATAAGTCACTCCGTCGGTCGGTCGGTCGGTCGGTCAGTCCGTAACACTTTTGTGCTTTTCGTTTTTGGTAAAGATCAAAGGTCTGTTGTTAATATATGCTGTTCTTAGCTGTTTACGCTTTTATTGGGCTTTTGGCCAAGATTGAAATTTTTTTAATTGTAATTTTTTCTTTAAACTGAATAAATTAAATATAAATATCAAAGTGTAGTATCTGTTCCGGCAGATACTGCAAGCAAAGACCATATGTGGGGACAACCCCACATATAGGAATTTCGTCAATGTAGGGGCAACCCTTCATACCAATTGTCACTATCTAGCTCCCCTTCTCCCCGGGGAGCTGGTCCCCATTTCCCCTTCACTCCTCACATTAAAAATCGGCCTTGTGCCTAATTTGCTCGGTGGGGGAGCAAATAAATACAAACCCCACATATAAGACCTTGGTCAATTTAGGGGAAACCCTTCATACCAAATGTCACTATCCAGCTTCCCTACTCCCCGGGGAGTTTGTCCCCATTCCCCCTTCACTCCTCACATTAAAAGTCGGCCTTGTGCCTAATTTGCTTGGTGGGGAGCAAATAAATTCCCTTTTCTTGGCCTTTTAGCCAAGATCAAAGTGTAGTATCTGTCCGGCAGATACTGCAAACAAAGACCATATGTGGGGGCAACCCCACATATAAGACCTTGGTCAATATAAGGGCAACCCTTCATACCAAATGACACTATCCAGCTTCCCTACTCCCCGGGGAGTTGGTCCTCATTTCCCCTTCACTCCTCATTAAAAATCGGCCTTGTGCCTAATTTGCTTGGTGGGGTAGCAAATAAATAACCTTTTTCTTGGCCTTTTGGCCAAGATCAAAGTGTAGCATCTGTTCTTACTACATGGTGTACTTATGCTTGTAACTTTGTGATATAAAGAGGGGATCACTTTTCTGTATTGATTTAATGTAAAATGATCACCCACTTTACAACCAGTCTGTTTCAAAGCCATTCAAGTCATTCTCCAGATCATTCGAGTTGTTTTTGAAGGATTCCAGTTATTTTTAACCATTCAAGTCATTCTTAAGCTCATTCAATTCATCCTTAAGTTCATTAAAGTCATTCTAAGTCATTTACTTTTTATTTATTTAAGTCATTTTCAGCCCATTTTTCGGTCATTTTAGTTTATCTTTAAGAATTTCATGTCAATCCTACATTCGCGGATTCATTCATTACACGAGAGCAAGCGACTAATGGCTATCAGCCTTCTTTATATTGACTCAGGAAAGTAATAGCAAAGCTTTATTGAGCCTGCTTAAGTTTTCCAGTTTTCTTTAGCGTGGAGTTGTGGTCCGTTCAAAATATTTTCGAAATCCATAATGTATTAGTTTTATATTATTCTGCGGATAAGTGTAGAAAATAATTTTATGGTTAATAAATGGTGTAAGAAGCATAAAAACGATGTTGTAATTTGTTATATTTTATTTTGATATTTCGAAAGGTAAAGGATTACTATTACAAAACCTTATTTGGAACTTCAAAACAAAATTCAAATAACACAAATGTATAAAGCCTAGCAGATAATGAAATAAGGTGATGATTAACACAATTCATATGTTTTTATTATATTTTTCGGTAGTTAAATTATCAATTTCTATCGATGGCAAACAATATTTTTTATTTTAACCACTCTGTTAAAGAAAATGGTAGTTAAATCCCACAATTCTAGAATACTAGTGTAAATAAACAATTCAATTGTGAAAAAAAGGATATCTTATATAATATAAAAATGCAGAAGGTAACTAGGTTTTTCCTAGTTGAGAAGGTAACCCGGTCTGTCTTGATTTTTTTTTTTTTTTTTTTTTTTTGAGTATCGAAAAGGCTTCATTGATGCATAAAACGTTTCATAGATCTGAAAAATTTTATAAATATATTGATGGTAGGCCGAAACAATTATACGTGCTGATTAAAAAAAAAAACTGGTTCTTTGCTGAATTTGCGAGAAGTTTGTTTCCCTTACAGTCATTTTTAGTTTACACACATTAAGCTTGACGTATATAGTATTCATATCTGTAGAACAAAATCGATGTGATTTTTAACCGGACATGGAAATCTCACCAGAATTTTAAAAAAATATATACGGGAGGATAACCAAAGAAAATAAAACTGATATAAATATTATAAACAGTTAATCCCAAGATAGGGGCATTAATCTTGGCGGCAGTATATCACATAAAATAATAGTTAAGGGTCATGTAGGTTGGAAAGACCGACAGGCAGAGATCTAATCAGACCCCCATTCAAAGCGTGTGGAGGGCATCGAAATTTTGTGGAGGATTATTGCCCTCAAAATATCAGATAAGTTAAATGGTTGTTGCCATTGAGAAATCAGTGATAGTCGACTGTTGTGATAACACAGTAATCTTCAATAGATAGAGAGCACAGTCAATCTGGAAAGACTTCTTGTTACTCAGCTTCAAGGGAAAAACACGGGTTATTATCATTGATCAATCAGTGATGACGACCTGTGTGAGAAATCCTAGTTAGTAATAATAAAAAGACGCAGAATAAGAAGAAGAAGGAAATAGAATTATTTTAGTCATACTAGAAGATTGTCTTTAAAAGATATATGACAGTTTATTACTGTTCGAATAAATAATGATCAGTTTGTCACGTAAGTTAATATGGCATCTGATAAATGTTTTAATTCTTAGAACTGTCCACTAGTGAAACACTGGCCTGCTTCCCGACCGACTACAAAATGGAAACCTTCAAGTCTAATGTAAACAAATTCTTGTTGAGCCGTCCCCTTGAATGATCCAACTTCTATCCAATTTACACCGTTAGCGATTACTACACTAAATTCATTAATTTTTTATCTTCGGGCCTTGATCAGAGGAATTCCTTGTAAAAGAAATAATATCGGTTTTATCCTTTGCAGAGAATCGTCTGTGTGGAAGATGATTGTTCTGCGAGTCACACGACTCGAAAACCTAAAACGGAAGTCATCATTTTTACTTTTGTCCGAACGCCTAGCAGCGATGCGGTGAAAAGAGTGGCATAAGGTCATTTTACATCTATGAAAGCGGACATATTCAGAAGACTGTTATGAACAGTGTTCAACAACTCGTTCCTATTTACAGTAGGGGGACAGAGTTAGACACCAGGGTCGTTTTTTAATGTGGAGAAAAGGGAAAAGGAACAAAAACTAAAAATTGTCTCAGTCGTGAAGGATTTCTCCTCCACTAATAGAGAACAAGAAATTGAAGTGTAGCATCTGAAGAACAGATACTACACTTTGATTTTGACCCAAAGGCCAAGCGGAACTTAATCCTCACATACACACAGCGAGATAGATAGATAGATAGATAGATAGATAGATAGATAGATAGATAGAAATAAACAATCTTAATAAAGAAATGCAAACAAAGTGTGTGTGTGTGCGTGCGTGCGTGCGTGCGTGCGTGCGTGCGCGTGTGTGTGTGTGTGTGTGTGTGTGTGTGTGTGTGTGTGTGTGTGTGTGTGTGTGTGTGTGTGTGTGTGTGTGTGTGTGTGTGTGTGTGTGTGTGATCTTAATTTCCTATGTTGAAACGCTAAAATCACTTCTGTGGCGATTTAACCGCGATTTAGATCTTTTTTTTAATTCAAACTAATGATCCAATAAAGTTTGACAGTTGCCTTCCAAGAGCTAGACTATGAAACTGTCATTTTTATGTATATAAAATAGACCCAAGGTGTTGATGGAGTCGCTTCATAAAAGCATACAGATGTTAATCACAGCTGGCAATCCCACTGAATCTACGGCACTCAATGCTGGAAAGTTGAAACATTGTTTATAGATTAAAAGCGTCCATATTGTGGAAAGTTCATATTTCCATCGGCTTGTCGTCTTACAGCTGCTAAATCACTGAGATGCTTGTAATTTATTTTCCCCTGCTACTGACAGGGCGATGGCTGTATGAACTCTTACAGAATAGGTTCACAAGGATCCGGATAAGCTATCGAAAGAGAAATCGGGTTAGGCCATTTCTGCGAAGTGAATTAAGTTTATCATATTAAACGGATAGAACTTTGCCTAAAACAAGATGGACCGCCAAAGAGGTTCAGTGGCTGACAAATTGAGTGCTGATATCTGAGGATAGGCTTTAGTGGAATATAAATAAATATATTTAAGTGATAGCGCATATGATATATATGTGTGTGTATATATATGCATGTACACATATATAAATATATGTGTGTGTGCTTATATATGTATATGTATAGACATACATGTAACGCGTGACGTTCCTTTCTAATGGAGTCAAGGTGGCTTCGACCAGCGGCAATCGTTACTTACTGCACTGATGATTGCGAAAGTATGAAACACTAGTGTCTGTCGGTATAAAAAATCCTTTGTGATTAATAATCATTTCGCTACTTAAAGAAGTACGTCCCTAATAGTTGTGTACTGTCTGTGAAATAAAAGGCGGGCGGTTGGCCTTGAGCGAGATCACGATTTCTGGTCGCTTGATCACTATAGATTGTATAACGTTATGTCTGTATTTGGCGTCATACATGTAAAATTTCTCTTAATTCTTGTAGTGGTTGAATAATGTTCCTTGTTGATGGAGTCAAACGTGGCTTCGTGGCGGGGGTTCAAATCTTCCACCAGCGGTATTATGTCTTCCTATACTGATGATTGCGAAAGCATGAAACGCGAGTGTTTGTAGATATGAAAATATAATTATTTATGATTTATATAATCAAATAAAATTTGAATTTAACTTTTGATATCCACGTTATTTTATTTCATTCATCTTTTCTGTTTTAAGTGTTGGGTTTACTTTACGACACGCGAAAATAATTTTTTTTTTTCATTCTCTTTACTCAACCAAACTATGTAAGCGGCCAACACAAGATTGGTAGTCAGTTATATTAGATTGTTTAATTATCCGCAACTCTCCCTTTACGAGACAAATTAAAGTGTATATATATATATATATATATATATATATATATATATATATATATATATATATATATATATATATATGTACTAGCAGTTCAGCCGGCTTTGCTCGGACCCTATGTACTGTTCATAACTTTATGTGCATACGTATACATATATTTAAAAGTTTAACTCATGTCCGGGAACATACATCTAAAATTTCAAGTGTTTAACCCCAAAATTGGCGGAGGAGTTTGATAGAGTCTGCAAAAGTCAACTCGTTCAACTTTGACCTAGTGGTAGGAAAATCTTCGCCCAAAAACTGATAAAAAAACTTTCTGCATGTCTGAATACCCTTTATGTAAAATTTCGAATGTTAGACCCAAAATTAGCTGAATACTTTGCTAGAGACCGCAAAGGTCAAATCTTAGCAGCCAAATTTACGGCCAGAAAAAACGATTAAAAGGCTTGCCCTGAATCTGAATACACTTTATGTAGAATTTATAATGTTTAGATCAAAAAATGGCTGAGTGATTTGGTAGAGACCGCAGAGGTCATATTTTTTTTTAACTTTGACCCCAATTTAGACACTTTTAACATTTATTGTTTTGGGCTCAAATCAAATTAAAAAGTTTGATCCATGTCCATGTAACCTACATCTAAAATTTCAAGTTTTCAGACTTAAGATTGATGGAGGAGTTTAGTAGAGTTTTCAAAGGTCAAATTGGCGAACTTTGACCCCTTGACAGCCAAATTTCTGGCCGAAAATTATTATTAAAAAGATTTTAGTAAATCTCAATACTCCTTAAGACAAATCTGGAGTCTGTAGACCGAAAATTGACAGAGTAGTTTGGTAGGGAATTTTTTTTTACACGTAGGTCAGCACTTATCAAGGCCCGGAAGTCACTCAGGGATAAGGGTTATTGCAAGTACAGTACGTTAGTGTGGAGATTTAATGAAGTGTTTACTTAAGAGGGCGGTTCATTAGGAATTTGTTAACGTTGGACTTGAACACATCCAAGTTGTAGTCCAGTAGGAAGCAGGCAGACGGAACAGAGTTCCACAGGCGTGCAGTTCTAAAAAAGAAGCTTTGAATCTACGTTTTGATTTAGGCACAGATAAAGAATGGGGGAAATTTTTCACAGTGGATTCAGCTAGACGGGTGATTTTCGTGAAGGATTGGCGAGGGGGGACCAGAGATTGGAGTTCAGACGAGCACCTGCCATGGAAATAACGATAAAACAAGGATAGGCTCGCAACGTCTCTTCTGTGGGAGAGAGGTTGCAGGGTAGAGAAAAGGGCATCCCCACTAAGCCACAAAGTCTATTTTGTACTCTGTCAAGGATAGGCTGTTTTTTAGTAGCTCCTGCGCAGATATGGCAGCAGTATTCCATCCTTGGACGTACTTGGCTTTTATATAGATAGAGAATTGCATCAGTAGTGAGATATCTTCTGGAGCGGTAGAAAGATCCCACCATTTTTTCAGCGACCTTGGCAACATCTATCTACGTGTTCCATTTCAGATCAGGAGTAAAGGACAAACCCAGAAGCTTGTCAAAACATGGGGCTTCTCCTAGACGAGAGCCATCCATCACAATTGATGTCAGATGGAGATCAGAGCGTTGATGATGTAAAGATAGGAGTTTGGTTTTAGATGAATTAAAGGTAACCAGCCACGTCTTCCCCCACTGAACCACGCGCTCGAGATCAGAGGAGAGAGAATCAGAGAGAACTTTGTCATTTACAGCCTTTGATGTGTTGCCGTAAATGGTCGTGCCATCAGCATAGATGTCAACGAACGATTTAAGTATGTGTTTAGGGAGGTCATTGATGTAGATAAGGAATAGAGTTGGGCCCAGGATTGACCCCTGAGGGACTCCAGCATTAATACTGCAGGCCTCTAATTTTTGTCCATCGACCACTACTCTTATGAGCCTATCGGACAGAAATGATTTAATGATTGAGAAAACATTTCCAGTTATACCGTAGCTGGAAATCTTGTGAAGTAGGCCTTATGCCATACCTTGTCGAAGGCCTTTGATATGTCAAGAGCAATTGCCCTAGAAATGTATACACACAGACACACACACATAATTTCACTTTTATACATACATAGATAGATAGATAGATATTAGCGGGGAGATCGCACGTTGCCCGGGACTGAATAGTGATCAACGAATATTTAACATTCCTATGGTAGAATTTTCATGGTTCTTTTTTCTATCATTGTTGCTAATCGACGACATGGAAAAAAAGATGAATTAAAATAACGGTTTCGATTATCGATTTTCAGTAATTATCGGGGGTATTCTGAGACAAAACTTAACTAAGATCACTCCCAGACTTACACACGAAAGTTCTGTAAATATTCAAGAAAATCTGTTCAGCCGTTTCGGAGTCTATAAGTAACGAACTCACACACACAATGTTGCATTTATATAATTGTATGTATATATATATGTGTGTGTGCGTGTGTGTGTGTGTGTGTGTGTGTGTCTTCAGAATGTGAGAGATTATATAATTAATGCTACAGTCAACACATGAGTCATGAAGGCCAACAAACCGGCTCGAGTTTCGACCTCATTTGGACAGTTGCTTTCAAGCTCGAATTGAGTCGGTGATAGAAGCCGAAGAAAGAAATATACAGAATAATACTTATTACATTTATTTGTTTTGTTTTAAGAATATATATGCATATTGTCTCGCAATAAGCACACACACACACACACACACACACACACTATATCACACCCGCATATTTTTCATTTTTATTATGCTTATTAAACCTACTCCAGGTTTGTTAGCCTTTCAGATATTATTTCAATAAATATCTAGAGAGAGACGAACCCGAAACACGTGTAATAAATATAAAACGTAAAAATATTTTTTTTTAACATTTTTTAAAAAATACTAAGAGGTTATAGGTTTATTTTTTCCTAAATAAAAGCTAATACTGTGGCTAAATGTCTAATTAATTTCCGGGTACAGTGGTTAGGGCCAGTAAGTGAGAAATCTACCACGCAAATTAGTTCAACAAAAGAAAACTGCTACTTTGCTCCTAACGTAACGCTGTGTTCTATACGAAATCGTTAATAATATGCTCTCGAAAAGACATTCTATTCTCCCCCACCATAACAATAATGTAATTTATCAATTAAAATGTACTTGCAGTACCAACTACGTGGGTTGAACGACGTTAGGATTTCATACCTGGCAAAATCAGAAATGGTACCTACAAACGGGCCTTCTTAGTAACACGTCTGGGTTGCATTAACTGATCATTTGTTGAAAAGCCCGTTATGTGCTATGAACTACAGCATTGACTCATTTACCATTTTGTAGTCGAGCTCATTTGGATTTTCAAATCAAGATCTTGGAGACTATTCACATTCGTCTGAAGAGGCCGTCTCATTGTAAACAGAAGATATAACTCTTAGTTTTGAACGTGATTAGACTCTAGCAGATTCTAGCATTGTACATAGTTCACATGTAGCTTTATTTTCGATATGTTTTCCTTGTTTTTTTTTACCGATTTGGACACTTTTTTAAACGTATAAACGCTTAAAGTAGTTGCTTGTCTAGCTTCACTGATGAGCTGTGAAACCGCGAAACAGTACTGTATGTGAATGACTATATATATATATATATATATATATATATATATATATATATATATATATATATATATATATATACTTCAGAATAAAATTATTTAACAATCAACTGGTATGGAAACCTATGATTATAAGTCTTACAAGATATTACTGGCACTAATATTCTATAAGTACTATCCCACCTAAATAAGAACTGCTCGATATACAAGATAGAGCAAGGTACTCTCTCAACTCAACTCGCCAATATAAGATTCACCAACATTGGAATGGATAAACCACTAAACAATAAAACAAAAACACTGAAAACATTCACTTATATAGGCGCAACCTTAAACTTAATAAAAGTAAGAATTTCAAACCACTTGCATTCATTCAGAAATGAAAGGTCTCAAAATAATGATAATAATAATACATCTTTAACTACATTAAGCGATAGGATAAGAGGAGGACAAGAAAATTCCCTATTCAATTAAATGGAGTATACTTGATAGAACTAGATCATACACCCTAGGGGACAAATTTTGTAATCTTTGTATATCCGAAGCAGTTAACATTATCACCTTCACTAAGCCTATAATAAATGCCAAGAAGGAACTAGTGTCTAGATGTAAACACAAGAAAGAATTTAAATACAGCCAACTTAAAATAAAATAACATAGATTTTCTGCATACCTGTAAATGGGTAAAAACATAACACTAAATGCAGATCACACTTTGACTAAATAACTAAGAGATAAATCATCCCGAAAGTATTTTTTTAAATAAATCTTTAGAGCATTTCATTTAACCTATATACTAATACATTCTTATTTCCATTTTATATAGAAACTCACCATACACGCATTTACATACTATATTTTTATTTCCAACACATAACTTACACTTCTAGGATTTTGTTCGAATACTATTTCAAGCTAATTTTAGCATCTTAACTAAGGAGCTTATAAATCTTCTCCCTTTTTATTACCCACAAATAGAGTAAGCATTCCCCCAATGGAAGGTATTTTTCCCATATGAATATGAACACATAATACTCAATAATGCGTCATCTTTGTGGTATTATAGTAACCCTGTTTTATAGGCATAGTTCCGGTACCCTATTCTCTTAATTTTACTTAACAATTATAGTAGTTACTTTGATTATTATTATTATTATTATTATTATTATTATTATTAGAATTAGAATTAGAATTATTACTATTATCATTATTATACTTTATTACTATTTTTTCAGTAAATTATTATCATGAGTATTATAATATTTATAACATGTTTTATTAATACGCCTAGTTTTAGTTTTGCAATTACTTACACAGATTATTATAGTTTTAAATTTTCAGTTTAATATTGTCATTTAAAGAATATTATCAACACATAAAATTAACAAGAATGGTACTTTATGTATTAGATAAGATTATTTTGAGTTGACTGGAGTTAAATTGATTTAAATTGATTTAAATTAATTTAAGCGGGAATTTCTATTTGACATGCGTTATTTTTTATTTGCTTTCTTTTTTCTTTCCTCCTTATATCTGGATTTGCTTTCGCAGCCTGAACTATTTTCGCGGCCTGTCACTTTATTTTATAAAGGTTTATTGACTTCGCCTCCTTAGTTCATCTTCTCTCTCTCTCTCTCTCTCTCTCTCTCTCTCTCTCTCTCTATCTATCTATCTTTCTCCCCCTCCTATTTCTTCATTATTATTTTCTTTCTTTTTTTTCTTATTCTCTTCTATTTCTCCCTCTTCAGTAATATATTTCCCTCTCTTCCTTTTATTTTATTTCATCTTATTTTAGCTTATCTTATCTTTTCTTATTATTTTCTTTTTTTCTTTTTTCTTTTTTTTCATTTTTCTTATCAGTTCAGTTTCACTCATTTTGCATTGCCTGGTTACTGAAAGCAGTTTTTAATTCTAATTTATTAACAATTTGAAGTTATTTTGGAGTGGAATTCGAAACTCATATTCTATAATTATAAAAAAAAAATATTAAATATATCAACTTATATGTTTATTAATAAACAGATCCAGCGGATATATATATATATATATATATATATATATATATATATATATATATATATATATATATATATATAATTTTACCGGACCCATTATATACACAAAGAAAATTGCTCCAAGGAAATGCCTACATTGGATCATTACATTATGGTGTGGACTACTCAAAATACAGTTTGGATCATTTTCCAACACTGCTATCAAAGACATTCACCTCGGATTTTACTATGCAACTGGGATGTGATTTTTTATATACTTTTCATTAACTTCCCTTACTCTATGACATTTAAATACTTAAACAACTTTTAATTGTGATTTTCTATGTCTCACTGACTAAATCATTATAACTATTTACCAATATTTTCTCATCTGAAGAGATGGTAGACATCGAAATCCTATAGGATAAGAAGTTATAATATTTCAAATGTATTCTTTGTCTTACAGAGAATAATAAAAATCTTTTGGTTTTAAATTCAAACATTTCACGTCATAAATTTTTTAAATTCATTGAATGACTAAAATTATATATATATATATATATATATATATATATATATATTGTGTTGCGTTTCGACAGAACAACCTTTTTCAGAACAATCAATCTCAGCTGTATAAAGAATTAAATGGTAGTAAATAGGCGGAAAATAACAACACTCCAAATTCGGATGTTGCCAGGAAGTTCTGGAGTGGGATTTCGAAGGGCGACATAACGAGAAAGCTAGCTGGTTGGGAGAAATCAGAGCAAGGTTATCAGAAATGCAGCAGATGGAAAACGTTAAGATAACCATTGATGACGTGAAGGCTAACATATGAAGGATGGCAAACTGGAAGACAGCTGATCCAGATAGAGTGATGGGCTTCTGGTATAAACAGTTCCAATGCCTTTATTCACCTATAACTGCTGCCCTACAAAGGTCGTAGAGTCGGGAAAGGTCCTTGATTGACTTAAGGGAAGGACGACACTGATTTGGAAAAATCCTGCAAAGAGAACAGCTGAAGCAATTACAGACCGATTACATGTCTGCCACTAATGTGGAAGCTGTTAACTGGAATCTTTGCAGAAAAAGTTTACAGGCATCTTGTGGGTAATGGTGTTCTCTCTGATGAACAGAAAGGATGCCGGAAAGGCTCGAAGGGTACCAAGGAGCAACTAATGATTTATAAGGCAGTAATGCATGATGCAAAGAGGAAGAAGAGGAATCTGAGTGTAGCATGGCTCGATTACAGAATAGCTTACGACGTGATTCCTCATTGATGGATCCGGGAAACACTATCGATAATGAAAATTGCTGGGAATGTGATAGAGCTTTTAGGGACAAGTATGGCTCAATGGAAAACGGTGCTGCAGCAAACAGTGAGGGGCTGGAGCAGATTGGTATTAAGCGTGGAATATTCCAAGGGCATTCTCCACTTTTTTTAATGATAATGGTACCACTGAGCATCCTCTCGAAGAGAGAGAAGCTGGGGTATAACATTGGATCTGGTGGTAGACGCCTCGACCATCTACTGTTTATGGATGATTTGAAGATATTCGGTCGAAATGAGAAGGAAATGGAGAGACTGGTAAGGCTCATAGGGACGTACTCAGAAGACATCGGGATGGAGTTTGGGATTAGTAAATGTGCGTTGCTGGTGATGAAAAGGGGAGTAAAGGTTCATTCGAATGGAATAGTGCCGCCAAATGGAGAAATTATGAAAGAAATAGCAGATACAGGATATAAGTATTTGGGAGTGCTGGAGGGTGAAGGCATCATGAACAGAGAGATGAAAGAGAAAGTCAGGAAGAAAGTCTTAGATGAGTGAAGCTAATTGCGAAGTCGAAATTGTATGGCGATAACCTAATAAAAGCGGTGAATGCATGGGCAGTCAGTGTTTGGAGATTACAGTGCGGGAATTTTAGAATGGTCTGACAAGGAGTTCCATGCCATGGATATCAAAACAAGAAAAATTTTAGCAATGTTTCGTATATTCCACATTAAAAGTAGCGTAGTGAGGCTGTATCAAAAAAAGGATGGTGGGGGCGGATTGAAAAGTATAAAGGATTGTGTTAGAACTGCGAAAACGTTGTTAAAGGAGCATGTGGTTAAAAGTGAGGAGTGGATGTTTAAGGTTGTGGCCAATGAAGTGGAGGTATGTGAGACCTACGCTGATTATGTGAAACGTATGGACAGAGAAATGACAGAGGAACTGGCTAGGAGGAAAATGCACGGAAAGTTCTTCCAGGATATAGCAGAAGTGGCTGATGAAAGATCATGGCAATGGCTTCGAGCTGGGTATCTGGCTAAGAGTACTGAAGCTTTTGTTTGTGCAGCACAAGAGCACGCATTAGGAACACGACTGTTCAAAAAAGTTTTTCTAGGAGAGGAAGTTGCTGCAGAATGCCGGATTTGTGCTAAGACATTAGAGTCAATTGCGCACCTTGCAGCAGGGTGTAGTGGACTGGCCCAGAGAGAGTACCGCAAAAGACACGATCGGATGGGACTCCGGATATATTGGGAGGTGTGTAAGAGGGTTGGGGTAAAGTGTGCTGGAAAATGGTTTGAGGAGGTGCCTGATGTAGTGAGAACAAGTGAGGATGGCAAGGTAGAGGTATGGTGGGACAAAAGTGTCATAACGGTCAAGAAATTGGAACATAATTGT
>NC_136497.1:62985240-63047740 GCF_053919585.1 Euprymna scolopes
CTCTCTCTCTCTTTCTATCTTTGTCCTTCCTTCTTACTTTCTTTCTTTTCTTAAACACTGAGATTTTTCATCGAGTTATCATCAGTGATCGCTCACTGGCGATAACAAGTTGCGTTCTTTGGAGTCTAAATGACAAGTTTTGAGACTTACGACACTCTCCGCTTTTCTCTGATAAGCGTTGCATATCATTTTTCGGTACTTACGCAAAATACGGACCGTGCTGAAATATTAGCATTATTATTATTTGAAGCTCATTCTTAAGATGGATAGAGGAAATAGTCTTTTGTAACTCTTCTACACTTTCACCTAACAATTTAATAAACAAAGGATACCGTAACATTGAAAACATCTTCAAAAAAGCACGGTCTGTATTCTACATAAGTATCTATTTTTCAATACATGCAACAGCCACGTAATATTAATTTCGCATTCGGAATGATCGATAGTTTTCTGCGGAATTTGAGTGGCAATAATAATAAGCTTACCCAAGATTCTAGTTCTCGTCGCTCTCTTTTCAGTGGAGACCTTGATGGTGTTCTCTCATCTCGGTTTTTCCAAGATCCTTCAGGAATATTTTTGTGGTGCCAGCCGATTCTGATGTCTACACCTTTTATGCTTTTTTCGTATTTTGCAGAGATGGGGAATCTGGTATAGGATATTGCAAGCTTCGATTTCTTTGGTTTCGTAAACTCTCGGGCCAACATCAAAGTGTAGTATCTGTTCTGATGCTACACTTCAATTTCTGGTTCTCTATCAGTGGATAGAAAACCAGAAATTGAATTACGACTTAGAATTTCTGCCTAGTTATTGTTGGCGGAACGAAAACATCCTACACCTCCGAGATTAATTAAAGGTTTCTGTTCGACAAAAAGATTCTCGGGTTTCACAAGATGCACCTGAATAAGGTTTGAGGTTGCATCGAGTGGAACGTTGTAAAAAATAAAACTCAAAATAAGAACAACAGTATCCAAATAATACGAATTCAGCTATTTGGTTTTTATTTTATTTCCGCAATACTTTTTAGATAGAAACAAAGTGTAGTATATGTTCAGACGCTATACTTGGTTTATTCTTTTTTTTATCTAAGGTGCCTCTTTTGGGTGTTCTTCATTTTCCCCACATTAAAAACCGACTTTGTGTTTAACTCGCATTGTTGTATTTATACCCACTAGAAGTTCTCACACAGGCGATCATCGGAGATTACTCACTAACAACAACAACAACCGGTGGTGTTACTTGAAATCTTGATGACAACAAGTTTCACCGGATTTTGTGTTATCGCATAGCCACTTGACATGACTTCTCCCTGGCAACGATCATTAGTATCCAATGATATTTGAGTGGCAATAAGCCTCTTCAAGATTCGAGTACACTTCACACTTGTCTGTGAGCATCTTCTTAGTGTTTTTCTCCTCGGCCTTTCCCTTCTCTTTTGATTATTTGTGCAGCGAACTGCGCATTATGGTATCCATTTAATGCAAAGTTATTGATTAATAAGGATTAGTATTTAATGTATAAATGAGCACAGATTTAACCATAATCAGCCATCACTTTGACATAAAACACTGATTTTAATCAACGGGCGGTTTATATTAATAAACACTTTAACCGCCAGCAGTGTTTTAAAACAAATATTTCATTCAAATGGACTATACATTTGCAATAAATATTGAACTAAAACTATCATTCTACCACTTAAGAAAATATCTCAACCCCAACGAAATCTTCTACCTGTACAAGAGAATAATACGGCCTAAGATAGAGTACTGTTACCACATCTGGAATGAAGCTCCTAAGAGATCCCTTTTCTGCCTTGACAGGATACAAAACTGTCTTCAAAATTTAGTCAGTGAGGACCTTACAGCCTCCCTACTTCCTCTTTCTCACAGAAGAGACGTTGCGAGTCTGTCCCTGCTCTATCGTTACTTTTATGGTAAGTGTTCAGCTGAACCAGACCCCCCCCTGTAAAACGTTCAAAACAAATACTTGTCTAGCTACAACAACTTCCCCGCTCTTTATCCGTGTCTAAAACTAAAAGAAAATTTCATTAGCAGAGTTTTTCTCCAGAAACTGTCCATCTGTGTAATACGATACCGTGGGCCTGCTTCTCAGCTGATTATGACAAGGTCGTCTTCAAATCTAAAATGAGTAGGTTTATGTTGAACCGTCCTCTTAAATAATCTAGCCCTACCCAAGTTCCATCATTACTGATCGTGTTGTCTCATTATCTGCATAACACTTAACTCTGATCCTAGAGTGACCTCCGCACCATAATAAACAGTGACTCTCAAGTATATATATATATATATATATATATAGAGAGAGAGAGAGAGAAAGAGAGAGAGAGAAAATAAAAAGGAACAAACCGTATTATGTGTTCATCAACGTTTCGTTTGTTCCTTTTCATTTTCTCTATTTTGTTGGAATACTATTTCCATTATTTTCATCATATATATATATATATATATATATATATATATATATATATATGATACAGTGAAACAGTTTGCTTGTGGATTACTATTTAAAGCCTCCTCCCCCCTAATCGAGCACTGTAAAAGTGACAGTCAAATGTTTATATTAATAGACATTTGATGATATCGTTTGCGGACACCGATCCCATGGGCCAGAGAGTACTTTGGCGACTATCAATTAGATGGTTGTAAGTTATTGCCAAGCCGCACTGAAGAGCTGAGATACAGTGAAACAGTCTGTCTGTAGACGACTTAATCTGAGGTTATTGTTTCCCAGAGGTTAAGTAACTAATGAAATTTAATAATATTAAGACAGAAGTGTCCAATACCGAAGTAAAGCAAGGTATACTATTCAGACAACAGATCTTCCTCATTGCAGGGAGTTAATATCAGAAAGTTCCTCCTGATATTAATTCCTTTTACAGAGGGAGATCTGAGATTTCTATTACAAACTTTGCTTTTTATAAGCTGTATCGCTTGGAGAAGTGTCTAGTTACTGGTAACTAGCTGACCGAAACATGCTCATGACTGTGCAACAGCATATTACTGCTTATGTAAAAATGAATAAAGAATTTAATATATACATATAATTATTTTTATACCTGCAAATACTAGTGTTTCATCTTTTCGAAATCATTAGTGCAAGAAAGTCACGATTGCCGCTGATCGAAACTATTTCTGACTCAATTAGCAAGAAACATATTCCCTGAGCCACTGTCAACCTCAAAGAAAATTAAGTTAAAGTTGATATTTATAAAGCCAAATACAGGTATAAACGTTATTAAGAACGATCTATAGTGATCAAGCAAATTGGAATTTGGGATCTCGCACGAAGGCCAACTGACCGACAGTTTTATTTTATAGACAGATTTTAATAATAAAGAACTTTATTAAATGATGATATTGATAAATAATTGTTTTCTATACTTACAAATACTAGCGTTTCATCCTTTCAGAATCATCAATGTTTCTCGAGGGAATCGAACTCAGCCACGAAAACGTCTCTGATTCATTTAGCAAGGAACATAACCCCTAGTTCATCGCCAACTGCAACGAGAATTAAGTAAAATTTAACATTTATAAAGCCAACTACAGACGTAAACGTTATTAAGACGATCTACAGTGATCAAGTGACTTGCAGGTCGTAATCTTATGCTCTTTAAATCCACAGAGACATTAAATAAGCTCTTTAAGAACTCACGGACGAGTAGAAACAATGCTGAGGTAATCAAGGAAAGACATGTGTTTATTTGGAATGTTCTTTCTGCAAGGCTTTTTGCACAAACACGATTTGAGAATCTTCCCTACTATTTAAGAGACTGGGTATATGTATTAATACCGCTCCTAAATGTATTAGTGGAAAGGGATATAGCAGCCCCGACATAACTCGAACCCGAAACGCCGAACTCATTTTTATGACTACTACACCACATTACCTCATGTAATAGAAAAACTATAAATACAGTTGCCTGATGACCATTCATATTCTGTTTGTTCACGTTGAGGAAGTAAAAAAGAATCGCAATAAATCCAATCGAAGACATGAATAATATGCATGAAAATGTCGAATATACGTATAATCTGTCCCAAAAGTCATAATCTTTTTTTAAATTTTCAACATGAAAACTGTATTTCAGATGATTACAAAACTCATACACAATATGAAGAACATGCGACATATATATTAAAACATTACGTATTTAAACCAAATGTCTTGTCACACATTTATGAAAACGGCTCACAATTGATTGCATATTTTCAAATTGGTTGCTTAACCTCTGAGAAACAATAATCTCAGATAAAGTCGTCTACAGAAAGACTGTTTCACTGTATCTCAGCTCTTCAGTGCGGCTAGGCTAGAACTTACAACCATTTAATTGATAGTCGCCAAAGTACTCTCTGACCCATGGGATCGGTGCCCGCAAACGATATCATCAAATGTCTATTAATATAAACATTTGACTGCCTCTTTTACGGAGCTCGATTTGGAGGGAGGGGGTTATTCTCGACTTTTTCATTTGCGATACATGGTTTTCATTGATCTATTGTTTTTGGTTCACTTTTAAAAAGTTCATTCTTAAAAGCCACAAAAAGTATTTAAGGAGTCGCTAACGCACAGGATTTGTTGAAAGTAAAACTTTTATATTTTTTACTGATAACTAATTTAATGTGGCCATTGATTTAGGGTCTTCAAAAGTTATTATCTCCTTTAATAACATAAAAACTGTATTCCTGATGATAATAATAAAACTTATGAACAAAATATATATTAAAAATTTCAACATATTTGTAAACGGACCAGAAATTATTGCATCAAATTTTTTTCAAAATATTACTAGAGTTATTCTCAAACTTTCTTCTTCAATAAATGACTTGAATTGATCAGTTGTTTATGTTTTTTTTTTCTGAAAACTTCATTTTTTTAAGAAACCATACGGGAAAAAACAGGAGGTTTTACTTTGCTATAATAATTATTGTTGTGAAACGCATTTGAAGTTTTTAATATAATCACAACTGAATTTCTTATCATATAAAAACCATATGAACAAAATATATTAAAAATGCATGTTATTCAACTTGTCTCATATTTCTGCAAACTGGTCACCTTTGATTGCATCATATTTTACAGAATTTCCGCAATTATTATAAATATTCTATTTTAATAAATGATTTTAATTGATCAATTGTTTGAAGCTGTCTTCCAAGAAGAAGTCACGAGGCGCTAAGTCCGATGAGCCTGCAGACAATCGTAACAGACCATTTCGTCTTACTCAATGCACAGGGAAAGCTAAGGCAACATGACAAATAACAAGATGGCGTTAAAAATGATGACGCAAAATAATATTGCGTTAAAAACGATGACGCAAAACAAGATGGCATTAAAAAATGATGCAGTACTGTAATACAACAAATGTATATTTTTATTTCTTTTTGGTGTTTTGTTATTATCTGAAATACATATTTGAATTTTTAAAATATACAATGACATTTTTAAGACCCTGTGCATTAATAATGTTAAAGAATGGCGCACGAACCTAAAAAATCCGTAAGACTAGAGGAAATACTGAATGGATATTATAGGGAAATTGCATTCAGTTTCAGCAATTATAGTCGAATCAGCTTTCTACTTCTTATTTTAATGGAATTTAAACGATACAACATTATATAGGGTGCTACAATTAAAGGAAATTGCGAGAACATTGAATAAGGCGTAACTCTAGAAGAGTAGAAAGCTTTTTGAATTTTAAATTATGGAAGTTTCATTCAATATCGTTTATGTCAAATATTAGACACGTGACGCAAGTGAATATCCCTGACACTTGTGTATTAACGAAGAATTTATCCAATCCTTATGAAATGTATGCTTTGTTGACCAGGACATTTAAATCGAAAGCACGAATACACACGAGGAAATGTGCAGGCAATAAATAAAATCAGAAGAGAGTGCAATGTCTGCTTACAGTGTAAGATGACTTCCAAATAAAAATGATCGAACTTGTCAGCCATGCCTGCTCGAACATTGGCTACTGAGTTAGGATTAGAGAATTTAAGTGTAACAAACGCCCGCGTAGAGGGAAACAAAAACAAGATTAAGGACACACTATTAAACGGCCGATACCTTATGTACCACATCATACAGGTATTCAGTTTTCCCCCACTGCAAGAACTATAACACTAGGGTCATGAAGCGGAATTGTGAATGCATTGTCCCTAGGGAGGGGCACTCTGACCTTCAAAAAATCGCCAACATTTCCCAGTAAGGGCGCCTCAAGCGATTAACATTTAACTAACCACTTCTCACACAGAGAAAAGGCGAAACCTGGAGAAGTGTATCCCCTAGAACTGCACAGAACCAGCCTTACACGGCAATCAAGCGGGACCAAGTTATTACAGGAATTGTTTAATCTCTGTTGATATTGGGGGTCGAGGATAAGAATCCAACAGCTAAATATCTAGAGTAAGGACATCATCGTGGGAAAATATTCATGGTATTGTAAAAGCATATTTATCCAACTGGATCTCTTGAACCATAATGAGGTCAATAAGGTTGAAACAGCAAAGCCTGATATAAAACAAGAAACTATGCCAAACAAGACACAGATCGAAAATGAAGCTTATTTCTTTGATTGTATCCTACATCTGACTTTCAATATAGATCTACAATGGTAGACTCATATGTACTCTGTTGCAAAGGTCGCTAAATAAATGCTTAAATCATTCTACCACGCAAAAAGTGCCGAATGCTCGGCTGTCCTTCATTCTATGATTGTAATGTTTTGACCCTTAGGTTGTGATCATAGCATAGTATCTGTGGTATCTGTGGCAAGCAGGGCCAAGGGTCAAAACATTATTATTATTATTATTATTATTATTATTATTATTATTATTATTATTATTATTATTAATTGATTTGAGCGACGGCGGGTCGTTGGATCAATTATTATGATTAGAAAAATAAACAATTAGATTGGGAAAAGTGATTGACAACTAAATAATAAACAACTACAAAAAAATGTGATTTAAGAAAATGCAGGAAAACATAATTTTTGGTTTGCATAAACAAATAATCAGATTTATGTTATTCAGATGTTGGGGTCTTAGACACGTGATGAGATGTAGATTTGGGAAGATTCTAGTCAATCGTTAGCTGAACGTCAGAGATAACGGACTACTCAATGTGGGAGGTTGGTCTCTCCATGACGCGGGGAGCAGCGTTTCCTCAAGCAACCAAAATGTGAAGACGTTGTAATCTCTTAAGATGCCGGTCGGATCATGAAAATAAATGTTCGTAAATAATTTAGGTACGTGTTGCGTTATTTACATCTGTTTAAAAGAACTGTTTGTCTACAACTGTTTCGATACGTCCACGTCAATCGTTTCCTGTTAGAACTGTTGCATAAATGTTAAAATATACGCACTACACGATCTACTAAATGATACGACGTATATACATACACACATTTACACGTACATGAATATACAGAAAAAGATAAACCCCACTATTCAACATGTAGGTTGTTAGAGGATATATTCATATACACACGCAACATAACATGATCCCCCTGTCAAACTTTCACAAAAAAAAACATTCGCCTAGCTGCAAACACCATTAACAATTTCCTCCACTCACTAGTTGTGCTTAAATTTAAACGTGGAGTCCATAAACTAGCTTCTTTCCTAGAACCGCCTACCTTTGGAACTCTGTTCCACTCGCCTGTTTTTCAGCTGACTACAATATAGTTGTCTTCAAGTCCAATGTAAACAAGTTCTTGCTGAGCCGTCCTCTTAAATTATCAAATTATACCAAATTCCCAATGCTAACAATTACTACAATGTTGTTCCGATATATACCGAACACCCATTAACCTTTATCGCCTTCAGACCTTGATAAGTGGTGACCGATCCCTTTGTAATATATATATATATATATATATATACTATAATTTTGCAAAAATTAAGACAACAAAATATAAAATAAGAACATCATATGATGTGTTTCCTTGTGTTACAGTTGTTTCGTAACTATTTGGACAAATTTAAACATTATATTATTTTAAAATAGTCCAAAAATAGTTACTCTTCAGACACTAAAATACTTTTTTCCTATATATATGAATATATTCATAATCCCTATTTTAAGGAAACAAATAGACTAAATCAAAATATGAGTTTGAAGTTAACTAAGTATGAAATTTAATCTACATTGCTATAAAAAGAATAATGTAAAAACTACAAGTTTATATAAAGACAAAAGTCGAAATAGGGAATTAAAAATATATAGCAGGTAAAGAGTAGAAAAAAAAACAAATATATAACATCTAAATAAAAATTTATACGAAACCAAGGCAAATTGTAAAATGAATATCTAAACATGTAAATATAGACTAAAATCTGAAAGTTGTAGTTTAGGAATTGAGGAGTTAATGAATAAATGAATAAATCAAATATGAAATCATTAAATAAAGATTAAATGAATAATTAAACATAGAAAATTGTGAGAACATCATCTAAAAATAGGAAATACAAAAGTGGGATACTTACTCAATTCGAAGGGAATCGGAAAAATAAATAAATAAAATGAAATAAAATGAGGATATACTGCTTGTTTCCTTAAAATAGGGATTATGAATATATTCACATATAAATATATATATAAGTAGATTTTTGGTACAGCAAAATGGAAGGAGAAATTTCAGAGGAAACATAATTTAATTTAAATACCAAAAAAAAAACAAGAAATGGGCAGGTGAAATTATTAAAATTTCCTTAAGGCCTTATCGTCTGACCCTCTAAGAGGAAACGTCAGAATGATAAATTAAAAACTAAGAAACGAATGAGGGAAGAAGGGAATTTTGGTTTCAGTTGGAAGAACAGTGAAAAAAAAAAAATTTAAAAAATTTCACTGTTCAGGTGGTTTTAAATCAATGAATATCTCCAACTGATGTTTCAGAATCTTTTGTCTACACAGGCTAGGTCGAGAGTTGTTAATAACTAACGCCTCAATAATATTGAGATGATAGTTCGACCTCGCACTGTATAAAACAGAAAACAACTTCAGACATTAAAATACATTTTTCGTATATATATATATATATATATATATATATATATATATATATATATATATATATATATACGAAAAATGTATTTTAATGTCTGAAGAGTCGCTATTTTTGAAATATTTTAAATAATATAATGTTTGAATTTGTCCAAATGGTCGCAAAAAAACTGAAACACTTAAGGAAATACATCATATGATGTTCTTATTTTATATTTTGTTTTCTTGATTTTGCAAAAATATTTCAGACATGCTCAATTATGCAAACCGATAATCATGAAGCTATATTAATTGAGTTAATAATATTGATTTTGATTTTATTGGAATATGAACATTACCGAATTTTAATATATAAGAAATATTTGGTAATAAATATATATATATATATATATATATATATATATATATATATATATATATATATATATATATATATTAGGGATGTACCGATTAATCGGCAGGTAATTGGTCCTCAGTCTAATCGGTCACATTGCCAATTTATCGGTAATCGGTTTATTAGCCGATTAATCGACCGATTAATTATTTTCTCCTTCCTATAAAAATGTAAATCGTTTCATTACTGCTAAGTGACTCATCAGATAGATTTAGTACATTTCCATTGTAACTGCTAATTTAAATTAACATTTGTCTGGCCACTATTATGGCATTTTGCCTTTATTAACTAATTACAAAATACAAAGTACAATTTCTAATTCTAAATAATATAATTAAACAATTAGATAAGAAAAAAGAAATTACAAACCAACTACAAAATACAAATTGTAATTTTTTAAGTGATAACTATAAGCTGAAGTTTTGCATCTGCTGCTGCTCTACTTCCGCTTCTATTCTTGCTGCCTTTCTTCTCTGCTCTCGTAGTCTCCTCAGTATATAAAGTTGAAAACTTTTTAAGTTGTAATGTAGATACATTAGAGTGTCTCAATTCTAAGGACACAACATGTTTCTCATAGGTTCATACACATTACCACCTGTACTGAAGAGTCTCTCACTCTCGACAGATGAAGGTGATGCACTTAAATATTTTTAAGCCATTTTACTCAGCAGTGGTAAGATCTCCTGTGTCTTCTTCCACCACTAAAATGGATCATCACCTCTTGCGAGTAGTAGTAAAGCTACATATTGATCAAGTTTATTTGTGAACTTAACCATAAGGGATTTACTTCCTTTTAAGTTTAGATTGTGGTTTTGTACTTCTGTTGTAGTTGCAGTCTCCAGGTTTAATATAGCTTCTACCTGTTCTAAGTTTTGGTTTGCTACTGTAGGCTTATTCAAAGCTAATTCCTCAAACAGATTGAAATAGATGCCGTTTTATTTTCACTTTGATCTTTTTTTTTTTTACTCTTAACAGAGCTTTAAGAAATGTATCCTGCTGGTTCTGCTTCATTATCATCAATAGAAAGTATAAGATGTAGTATCCAATTCTTCGTCTTTTATCATGTCATTCTTTTGAAATTTAACTTTGAATCTTGGATCCAGGAAAGTAGACACACAAGTTTCTATCATTTGGATAGGATGAAAATCTTGTTTCCATTGATTCATTGAAATGTTCAACAATTGAAAGGATTCCACTAAAGTCAGAAATATCAAAATTAGATTGGGCAGCTTTTTAAAGAAATAACCTCAAAACTAAAATTTGAGGTATTATCATCGATATAGTTGAAAATCTGTGACCTGCTTCTTTGATTATTTCTTCAAATGGACTCAGTTTCTGGACAATTTTTTAACAAGTTCCCATCGGTAAGTTGTTAAGATAGGAATCTGATAGCATCCCAACGAAAAAAACAAAAGAATCTTTTATTTTAAAAAATCCGGCTTGTACGAATTATTCTGCTTCACAGATACATCATGAAAAATCCTTTCTGATTAATGTTTACCATTTAAAACATATTCTATAATTCCGTTGAACAGTTTGCTTATTTTAAAACTAGTATGCATTAATCAGAAGGGACATTTTTCTGGGCATTTAACGTTAAGCAGAACGGTCCACACAGTGTTAACTTAAAAAAAGCCAATACAAAAATAAAATAAAGATGTTAAAACAATAAAAAAAACATTATGCAGAGAACTTATTGGAACCCTATTTCTTAACATGTGGAGCAGCGGGTGTTAGTTTGTACTTTTAGCTAACAGTTTGATAAAGAATACAAAGCAAGCGATTTGTGTCACAAGCATTGACAACAGACGTATTTTCTCTGTATGTGTTTGACTAGGGAAGGGGTTGAAAGAACCACCTCAAATTGACGAATATGATCCGTGCCAAGCGAAAAATTCAACAGAATCGCAAAAAATACGAATTGTATAAATAACTCTATCGTTAATAACATTTTTTTTTACATAGACGTCACCACATGGTGTAAAAAGCTGATATTTGGATATAGCATTTTACAATATGTATTCATTAAGCATGTAATATTCCAGACCTGTATTTTTTCAATACTTTTTGTGATATGTAATTTTGAAATTAGTATATGTTTATAACATTTGGTACTTTATTTTCGCTACCAAAATTGAACATATGAGGATTTCTATCGACTTATAATGAAGTAGATTGCAGCTGGAATTGTTTTTAAAAAACAGGCATTATAATCATTATGTATATAATTCTGTTGAATGTTCATATTAATTGGTCATTTAATTCCGTTTTATTTTATGATACTTTTTAAAAATTGTCCATCAGTGCAATTTTGCTATTATAAATGATGCAATGCTCACTTTTCACACTTCAAAAATGGAAGCCGAAATTTAATTAAATATAATTGTACTTTTACTTTGTCTTCTCATACTAGAAGTGACATTTTTACTGGTTACTTTTTTGTCAGTTTGTTTCAACGTTGTCATGTTGTAATTTATACATGTTCGTGCTTCTTCACCCTCAGCTGTGTAGTGTATCCTGCTGATCATCAGTGAAAAGTAGATGTAGAATCCAATTCTAAATATGTTTTCTATGCCAATCTTTTAAAATTAATATTTGAATCATGGGTCTAGGAAAGTAGACATACACAAGTTTTTATCATTTAGGTAGGATAAAAATCTTGCTTCCATTGATAACCTGAATTGTTCAATAATGGTAAGAATTCCACTAAAGTCACAAATACTAAAATTTTGACAGAAATAACCTCACAGCTAAATTTCTAAGTATCATTGACATGGTTGAAATTCTGAGACTTGCTTCTTTGGTGATTTCTTCAAATGGACTCAGGAACTCGATTTTTTTTTTCACACAAGTCCCCATTGATAAGTTGTTAAGGTAGGAATCTTATCAACAGCTCACATTACAACAGTTTTTCATTGTTCTTTATTTATTTTCAGCATATAATATTTTGAATTCCACCGAGTGGTCAAAGCTTGAATGAGTTTGTTTTTCCAAATTAAGCTGATCCTGTATTTCAGTTAATTTGCTAATTGCCAATGGCGAACGATTAAAGTGAAAAACTGTATTTCTGTTAGATGTAATGGTTTTCTTCACAGTCTGAGTTATATTCTAAATCACATTCCCTGACACCAGCAACCACATTTTCTCCTGAATCCCGCAAAACTAGGAAAACGTTATTGAAGAGTTTATATTCATCAAGAACATTGTGCAATTCTTCACTTATTCTTGCACCTGTGTCTACAGCAGGGAATGGAACAACTGCACTATTCAAAGTCTTTTGAAAGCCAATGATCTCTCAAATTCTGTTGTAGCTGTCCAAAAGTCTGTAGTTCATAAAATGTTGCTAATGTCATAAAGATACAGTTGACTTTTTGTTTTACTTTTGTAAATAGACCGTAAATGATTTTGCAGTGAAGTACTTTTTGGATGGAATGCTGTAATTGAAACAAATTTTTGCAAATGAGCCTATTAAATACAATGTCAGATGTTACAATCAACAGCAATCATTTCTCTTATCAGATAATAGATCTCTTGTGATCTATGGTAATTAATATCCCGGACTTTCGTTGCTGCCACTTGTTCCTGGAATTTATGTCCTTGAATATTTATTGTGCTTCTATTTCTTATCTCCAACTTTTGAACGAACCTTTCTGAGATGGTTTTATATATTAGTTACTGTATCTAATAGAAAATTTATCTCAATAAAATATACATTATCTAAACCATAAAAATAAAAATATATATGTAATGGTAGCAAGAGTCCTAAAATGAGGAACAAGAGTATGACTGATGAAGAATGCTTTATTTTGGGTTCACACATCGTCGTAATTTACTGTACAATTGCTCAACATGAAAACTGAAAGATGAAGTAATAATTTTCTTTGACAGTGATTTAAAGTAAAAAATAATGTTAATTCGATAGGAAAAGAGAGGGAGGAAAATTTTCCATATGTTTACATCTATTTGCCTTAAATTCAATGCAGTTGTACAGGTTTACATGTTAACCGCGTGTCATACCTGTTAGTTGATTATATGGTGTAGACGATGCATGTCTCTGGTAAGCAAAGGAGAGAGTTAACTTATCTTCCCTTACAATATAAGTAATTATAGTATACTCTACGACAACAAAATTTGATGATAAATCGGCATTAAAAAAAACAATTATCAGAGGCCGATTAATCGATAATCGGTAATGGGCAATTTGCTTATGGGTACATCCTTTATATATATGTATATATATATATATATATATATATATATATATATATATATATATATATATATATATATATGAGTAAGATAATTCCTGAGAAATCCTACTGCCACATCTAGTGAGGGTGGTGTCTTAGGTCCTTTACAGCCGATTTTTCACAGACGTTGCTAGCTTTTCTCTACTCTATCGTTATTTCCATGGAAGGTACGCAACTAAGCTCTCATCTCTGATTCCCCTTTTAAAGACATTCTTAATATTTATGAAGAATAGGATCGAGTTGAAATAATAACGTTGTTAGTTACAAACTCATTCTTTACATGAGGAGGGGAGAGCACTTTGTAACGTTTCTTTACTTTCGGCCAACAAAATAAACAAAAGATACAGAAAAAAAATTAAGCTTGATAATCCTATTTAAAAAAAAAAAAATAGCATGACCTGTGCTATGCATATAAAGATTTTTTTTCTTATATAACAGTGTATCTTGCGTCAAGCGGAATTTCCCACACACATAGCTTCTTCGTAAGGTATTCACGCTGTGGAACACGCTACTAACGAACTGCTTCCCGGTAATGTTAGAACACGGTCGTCTTCGAAAATAATGTCCACACATTCCTGTCATGAACCGTCTCCACAAGTATTTGAACAAGTCCACTCCATCAACCATTCTCAATACTAAGGTTATTCATCTGTCAACTAGCATTCGTTCTATCTCATTAGCGCTTATCCTTGAGTAGCTTTTGTTCTTGATCATTAAAAAAGCATTAACCAAAAAATGGTCTCGGTTATTTTAAAACCTAGCAAATAAATTAACTCAAAGAAAACGATCTTTTTAATAAAACTTTGACAAGATACACCTGAAGAAGGTCGAAGGTTACATCGATCAAAGCCTTAAGAAAATGACACTCACGATGATAACAGAAGTCCAAACAACCTAAATAATACGAATAACCAATACTCATCTAAAAAATTCAGAAACGTCTAAATAATAGTTTTGAAAGTTGTGATGAGTGTATCTTTTTATGATATTGCTGCTTTCTGACAAATATTAAGCATTTGCCAAAAAGTCTTATAGTGTCTTATTATTGACACGTCTTGGTACGAATGTTGCCGCTAGTCAATTTTATATTGTGCAAACACTTTCTCTCATATTGAAATAAAGAGCCGTCTAGATAGCCTAGATTAAAACTTAATCTCAAAGGTGTAATTTTAGTCTAGCTTCAGCTTTAGCTTATTTCGCAAATAGGTAATAAGTCTAAAGACTTATCTATGTATTGTTTTTTATAGTCTGTAACTTAGGCTCAAAGAATGCGCTCATGATCAATACTAGATGACTGTGGTATGCATACAATCACTTGTCGAGAAAGGTAAGGCGTTTTTAACACGTTTTCGCTGTCCCGAATTTAACCTGATCTCATAACATACTTACCCTTAAGGAGATAGATTTAAATAAGTAGACGTTAGAAGTAATTTATTTTTATTTGCTAGTTCAGCCCGGCACTATGCTCGGGCACTATGTGCTACTGTTCATAATTTAATATATATATATATATATATATATATATATATATATATATATATATATATATATATATATATATATATTACAGAGTTTGACTCACGTCTAGGTAACCTGCATCTAAAATTTCAAATGTTTAGACCCAAAATGGGCAGAAAAGTTTGGTAGAGTCTGCAAAGATCAAATCTTTCAACTTTGACCTCTTGAGAGCCAAATTTTCGCCCAAAAACTGATTAAAAAAACTTGCTGCATGTCTGAATACCCTTTATGTAAAATTTCAAATGTTTATGCTAGAGACCGCAAAGGTCAAATCTTTTTAACTTTGACCTCTTGGCAGATAAGTTTACGGTCAAAAACCGATTAAAAAGCTTGCTCTATGTCTGAATACATTTATTTAAAATTTCAAATGTTTAGACCAAAAATTGGTCGAGTAATTTAGTAAAGACCGCAAAGGTAAATTTTTTTAACTTTGAACCCAATTTTGACCGCTTAACGTTTATTGTTTTGGGCTCAAGTCAAATGATGAAGTTTGATACATGTCCAAGTAACCTACATTTAAAATTTCAAGTGTTTAGACCCAAAATTAGCGGAGGAGTTTAGTAGTGTTTTCAAAGCTCGAAGCGTTGAACTTTGACCTCTTGACAGCCAAATTTCTGTCCGAAAATAGATTAAGGAGATTTTCCCAAATCTCAATACCCCATTATGTCAAATGTCGAGTCTGTAGACTGAAAATTGACAGAGTAGTTGGTAGGGAAATGTACACACACAGACACAAACACAGACACAAACACACACACATACATTTATTTATAGATGTATAGATATATTTTTGAATCAACTTTAAAAATAGAGTTGAAAATTAAACAGGCGCAGGGATGTAACATTGCGATGATGGGACAGAGTTTGGAGCTTGGTCGATAGTTCAGGACGCATTAGATTTGAGTTTTGGGTGGGGGTTGTTGTCTAAGAGTGAGAGACTAGCGGTACATGCATCAGTCCAGATGTGGCAACAATATTTCGTGCATGGGAAAATTGTGGCTCTGTAAAGATATAGCATATCCTCTGGTGTGGGTCATTTTCTAGCACAGTAAAGGGAGCCTACTTTCTTTACAGCAACCTCGGCAGTGTATTAATTCATCAAGGTTGAAGCCACGGAGAAACAAAACCAAGGAGTACTTTTTGTTAATTTTTTATGTTCTTTTATTATGGAAGCCATTAAATAAAATCAAGAGCCACTCGAGGATAAGTGTTAATGAGATGGTATGATTGTCAGTCAGAGTATGGGAAAACTGATATTAAACTGCGCTTGAATTACTTGGGGTGGTTTATCGTAAACATATAGATTTGAAGACGACAATATTGTAATCAGTAGGGAAACAATCCTGCTGTAATGTGCTCCACGTAGAGGAAAATCTAACAAATAAGGTTTATCCATAGAAACTCCGCCTGAATTAAGGTACATATAAGAAGAAATGAAAGCCATTTCTATTTAACAGCTCTTTAGGTGGCTGTTTTTCATTTAAGCAAACATTGTTTAACATAACAAAATTCCAGCGCATAATTATACCACTTTTTTATTCTCTCATATTTTGCAATATCTTTTGTCTATCAAAATAATGAGTGTTCAATAATTATAACTAGCTGTTTCGATTCTCCGTGGAATCATCTTTGGTGACAAAACCAAAGGAAACATACTGAAGAAAATGGGGAAATAAAATTTTAAAAAATTAAATAGTCGAGAATGCAATTTGCGAAGAATCGAAAGTGCTAGTGATACTGAGAAGAATTTTTTATTTTATTTTAGCACAAAATATTATCAGGAAAATTGAAAATTAATACGGTTATAATCAAGCTTAAATTCTCTAATGTTTTACAATATCTATCTATCTATCTATCTATCTATCTATATATATATATATATATATATATATATATATATATATATATATATATATATATATATATTGGCGATTAAGCTACACTGAATATTCCGCATTTCATCCACTCTAGGCTTATGCGCGAATTCTGTGGTTGTCTGTCGTTTTTATATACGCACCTTCTATTGAGATTTTAGTTAGCCAATCAGCTTTCTAGTATCCACCGCGCCCTTCCTATCAGCCAAAGAACATGCACTTACCGGACAAAGGCCACTTTGACCTCTGGTTGACCTGTTCCTTTGTGTGTGCTTTATTTAGCCTGGATATCTAGTTTCTTGACCTACTTTAAATCTAGGTTAAGTTTTTTTATGTTAGTTTATATATATATATATATATATATATATATATATATATATGTACACGCACACACACACACACACACACATATATATATATATATATATATATATATATATATATATGTGTGTGTGTGTGTGATAGTTTATGTATATTCATGTTTATTTAATTTATTTATTTGTTTATTTTTTATTGTTTTTGTTAGTTTTAAAATTATTTTGTATCGCTATCCTAGAGTAAATTTTATCCAGTGAACACAGTTATTCCCTATTTCTCTTCTACAGTTTAATAGATGTTGGGATTCTTAAAATACTGGATAGCAAATTTTTCATGGGTCGTCTAGGTCTCTACATGTGGTAGCGTGTCTTATTATTTTCCATTCGGCTACCGGCGAATGTCCGCTTTCTTTGAGTACCCAGTATTTATTTGCTATCGTTGTTTTCATACGGTGTTTTTTTATCGTTGAATGTACTTTTGTGGTCATTATATCTAATTTTGAAATAGATCTTGTTATTCGGGTTTTCTTTCGCAAATATTGTGGCCTGGTAAACTACGCTTTTGGTTAGACATTTATTTTTAAGTGGGCAAAGTGTGCGGTGTCTACAGTTGAATTTTATCTTGTTCGTTATTAGTATTTTTATTTTTATTTCTAGTATGGTGTTGCTGTTGTCCGGGGTTGGTTTATTATTATTATTATTATTATTATTATTATTATTATTATTATTATTATTATTATTATAAATCATTTTTCTCCTTATGGAATAGCATACATCCCGCGTTAAAGTATACGTATGAAGGAGAGTGCAATTCGTCTTTCCTTGAAGTATTTCTAACAAAATAATCACTCAAATTACCTTACATGAATAGATCGTAAACCCACGTTTACAGGATTGTATACACGCTGAGAATCGTTTTGCCCTACGAAACGAAAGATTAATTTAATTTGGCCCCTAATGTATCGAACCCTTATGATTTGTTCTAAAACAAAAATGGATGAAAACTGAAACTTATTACTGACACATTATCCAATAATGGGTACTCCCTCGATGTGATTAGGTCAGTCATCAAAAGGAAAATAACTGATCCCCCCCCAAAAAAAAAAAATCCGTATGGTGACTAAATGTCCGATTTATATTCGTTTACCGCGGTTAGGATTAATAATCTAGAAGTTTACCAACTAAATCATCTCAACAGTGGAAAGATGCTATTTTGCTTCAAAGGTGCGTGTTGTGTTCTTTAAAAATCCGTTAATGATATCCTGTCGCAAAGAAGTTCTACCCCCTACCATAATAATAATGTAATTTATAAATTTAAATGTAGTTGCAATGCTTACTTCGTGGGTCGACTTGATAGAAGGGTTCAACAGCACGTACCTAGCAAAATCAGGAATGGTACTTACCTACTGATAGACGTTCTTATTAACATAACCGGGTCTTCTATAGCTGAACATTTGCTTAAAACCCCAACATGTACCACGAACTTTAGCACTGACTCATTCACTATTCTGACTCATGCTCATTCAACCTGTCACCTGAAGATCTTTGAGACTATTCACGTTCGTTTGAAGAAGCCTTCTCTCTGCAAACAGAAGCAAAATCTCAGGTTAGAACGTGATCAGTCCTTAAGTGGTATAATATCTATTGTTATTTTAGACATATAGTGTATCTCGTTTTTGTTCTATTCTTTTTTCTAATAAACTTTATCGCTTTTTTTAAAGTATTATCTCCCATTTTATTATAAACGCATCATCACCCATTTCACTCAATTTTATTAATGAAAAAGGGAAATCTCTCTATCCAACATACTAAAAGTTAGGGCGAAACCGGTCAGCTGGCCTACTCCATTAATGTTTTCTTCATTTCACACTTTTAATCATGAACATCAAAACGGGTCTTCCTGTCATGATTGCAATCATGAAATTTTGTACTCCGCATAAAATTATGGTATATATATATATATATATATATATATATATAATATTTTCGCAAAATCAAGACAAAAATATATAAAATGATAACATCATATGGTATATGTTCTTATGCGTTACAATTGTTTCATAACTATTTGGACAAATTTAAATATTATATCATTTAAAAATATTCCAAAAATAGAAACTCTTCAGACAGAAAAATACATTTGTTATACATAGATGAATATATTCATATTCCCGATTTTTAGGGATCAAGCACTTGGACTCAACTCTTTACCAATTATTAATATTAATAATTCATAATATTATTTCGATTGCTTTCGAATGTAGTATTTACCCATATTCGTACCTCTTTTTTATATGATCTTTCAACAATTCCCTATTTTTATATTCATTTAATTTTTTAATGTTTTTTAATTTTTATAATTATTTTTGCTTCCCAATTTATTTATTTTGTTGATTTATTTCCCAAATCCTAATCTACATCTTAAAATTCTAGGATCTATTAATATGTATAACTATTCTTTTCTCAATCTCTCATAGTTTTGTATAAATATCTATTTACATGTTGCGATATACTTGTTTTTTTCCATCACGTGTGATTTCGCAAGAAAAAAACTATAATCAAAATGTTTATTTAAATAATACCAATCAATATTTATTTTCATCTAATATTGGTTATATCAATAATCTAAATTTTAAATTTATCTTTTCAAGTCTTATCTTTTTCTAAGTCATTTATTTTGTCTTTTAATCTCTTATTATCATTCATAATGCAGTTATAGTGTAAGGGAGATATCTCTATTTTGTCAATATTTATCGATTCATAATTTTATTGAAATCTCATGTATTCTTACTTAAATCTTTTGAATTTAGTATTTATTCATCTTCTTTGTTTAATTTAAAACTTAAAGTTCTAACACCATCCTCTTTATATCAGTCTATGTTTAGTTTCTCACTTAGTTTGCTTCAAATTTATATTTGATTTCATCTATTTTTATTCATCATGATCTGTTCGTCTCCATATCTTGCACTTACTTAATGTTTGATTTTTTCATTTTTTTCTTCTCGTGTTATTGAAATTTATAAGGTGTTAGTTTATTACCAATAAGGATTATTAAATTTAAATTCAATATTATTTCTCTTATTTATGTTATAATTTGTTTAGTTTGTACATGTTAAGTTGATTATCTATTAATTTATTTATTGCACTATCCTAAAATCTTAGTATTAAACTTAACATTCTCTTACCACATTTATGTTGCACTTTAAACATATTTCTTACATTTTTTACAAACGCGGTATTTTAATCATGTTTTCGGCGTGCTGATAGGAATTTATTTCTATGAAGACAACTTTGTATAACATCTAACATTTTGTTTAAAAGTTTCACTTTAGAATTCACTCATATTTTGATTTATTCTGTTTATATTTTCTAGCTTTATGTACTATTTACCGTTTTAATACAAATTCTATTTTATTCCTACGTAGTTCCCTAACCCAATCACCTAATGCAGCCGTGTTCATCCTCTTATTTTTAACAATTATTTTGTTGTATCCTTATTTCTAGCCTAATCCCTATCTTGATTTGGTTCCTTTTCTGGTCCAATGTAAAATGATACAATATGGTTTCGGTATCTGTCCTTAAAAATATAACTAGTTCCCCGATGTACACCTTTTTACTATTATCCACCTTAACTTTACATTTGTATACGGTTTCAGTAATTGCCATTTTAATGGGTATTCGTTAGGTATACTACAGTTACATTTATCTCAATATTTAATTCACCTGATTCAATAATACTAGTATTCACTATTTTATTGATTTTACCATTATTAGAACGTATTATAGTTTTAATTAGATTGGCATCGGTAAAGAACGAATGTTTAACTGTGTTCTTATTAATTATTTTACTTAATCTTCTTTTTGTGGGAAGTCTTTACCAATTATTTTGTAAAATTCTTTAGGGATATTATTTTCTATATGTTCACTGAAAAGTGGTTTAACCAGACTTGATTTTTTGCATCTATTTCTCTTATTCTTAATTGCATTATTACTATTATATTCTTGCTTATCATTTTTAATTCCATTCTTTTTATTCTTCTCATTATTTTTATATTTATATGTTATTCTTCCTTTCATTGCCACGTTGTGTATTTTGTCCTGCTATCTTTATATCCACCTCTTTTATATATTTTATCTTTCCTTGACATACTGATCGAGTTAATGCTTCATTATAGCAATCTTTATTCTTATCGAATATATTCTCATTTTGTGATATTCTCGATATTCATTTTGATATACTGGGGATAATTTTTTTTATATTTTTAGTACGATTAGATGTATAGTCTATATAAATAGTGTTTCGTTCGGTTTGATATACGGTTCATAGATACTGTTGTTAGGATTTAGGATTATATCCAAAGAATTCACTATTTTCAAATTGCAGTCTCGTGTTATTTCTAACTTAAGTTCATTAAAGAATAGTTTAATTTTCTTTCTAGTTAATTTTTTCTATTATTCGATCGCTTGAATTAAATAAAAAATAATGCGTTGTTTCTATATACTATATAGCTCTCCATTTAAGCCCTATATTTTTTATTCACCTCTCTTAGTATGTACAGACCTACTAAGTCAGTTATCCCTCCCAGAGTCCGGAGATAATTTCGTAACATCAAAATCGTTTTCTCTGTCTTTCCTTGTCCATAATACATTATCGTGTCTTATTAAGATTTTTCTCGCTAGTTTTACAATTTCTATTTCTAATCTAGTTACATTTGTTTCCATTTCCGCTAATTTTAGTGCTTTCTCAGAGAGTTAAGGGATTATAGGTAGATAATATGAGTCAATATCAAACTTAATGAATTTACTGATTTTGTATTTAGCAGTTTTCTGAAACCAATCTATAACCTCGCCAGAAGAAATACAAAGGTTATGTTAGATTTTAGATTTTAATGTGGCTATAATTCTATCTCAATAGTATTTTACTAATATTGCCTAAATCAGAAACACATGGTGCAATTAATTTAATGCTGGATTTATTGTTGAAGTCAGGTTTATGATCTTTCAACAAAAACCGTGTATATATTTCTCTTTATTTTGAATGTTCATTTTTTCACAAGTTTTTAATGCTAATAAATTGATGTTATAAATATCTTCTTCCATTGTCTTTTTATAATTTTTATTTATTTCACTTAACATGAGCTTATTATATGTTTCAAAGTTCATAGTGTATATGTTCATTATTTTATCCGCTGGAACTGTTGCGTATATATGTAGCAGCCATAAGTGCATACGTCTAGAGTTTTTTTTGGGGGGGGGGAGTTTTGATTCAATGAGCAGACATCGTGTCATTTCAAAAAGTGTCCGCCATGATCTTTCAGCAGTTCCGTTTTGGTAAGTTGAATTAGGGGCCGATTTTTCATGTTTGATAAGATGGTTAATCAATAAAAAAAATTATGAGTGAATGCTGTTCCATTGTCAGAGCGAATGCACTTTACTACACCGTAGGAAAGCATTTCAGCTGAATATTTTTCGTTGCTAAAAAAGTATCCGATTTGTTCTTCTCTATATAAATAAAATGAAGTCATTTTCCCCTCTCAGTTTTACCTTAATAAGATTAAAACTCGAGACATTTAATGCAAATGTAATATGCACAAACTGCAACACATTATCTGAGGTGTGCTTTCGTTCTATTACCTCTACACTTGCTCGATACTCGTACATTCCTATATTTTTTCTGGTGAGAGTTTACTGCCAAATCCTGTAAGAATCAATGGAAGTTGTAAAATCTTTTCTCTATTTAATTCCTCCTTTTCCTGCTCCCCATTTACACCGCCGCTTCATCGTTCACGAGGGACTAATACAAACGCACACCTACTACGGGTTTTGTAGTTGCATACGAAAACTGAAATGCTTCCTATTGCGGGAAACGCACCACGCCTAATTATAGATTTCTTATTTACAATTTATTTCGCAACATTATTACACTAGAAAAAACAAACGATTCTCTCCTTTTCCTTTTCTTTTTTTTTTTTGTTCATTAACATGCAGTATATCCTTTCGTTTTCCTTTAGTTTCGTTTCGTTCGATGTTTTCTTTTTCAGTTTACGTTTTTCCGATTACGGTTAGCGCATTACAAACTGCAAAATGTCACATTTTCACTAAAAGCGATTACGCATCTATCAATCTCGATTAGTAACAAATCGTTTCATGTGTGCTTCAAAAAAGTCACCGACTCCGATAGAGAAATACTACATTTAAAAATGTAAACAATGCATTTCTATATGCACCTCTAATAACCTCAGTTTCGGTTTAATGCGTTTCGTATGCTTTCGTTTCGTTTCTTTGCTGTTCCTATTTTTTATTGCGATTGTAAACATCTTACGATATAAATCAAAGCAAAATGAATTACACTACTGACGCTTTCCTTAGCACAAACAAGGTGTTTCCTTTTTTTGTAATATTTACTTTATTATCTTACCAGTTGACTTTACTATTTATCTTTGAATTATACCAAGAAAACTAATCTTTATCTCGATATTGATTTTTACATTGGATTTATTTAAATTCAAAAATTAACTGAATTGGTAAGCTTGCCGTGCAAAAAATTCCTCATAACTTTTTCTCACGTGTACAAACAATTCCTTCCCTTGCGGAAATTAAGTTGTGTCCTTATTTTTCAAATTCCTATTTCAGTCTCCTAAATTAATTAGTGTTAAAGGATCTTTGGAATTTCTACATAGAATGATATGCCGGTACATTGTAACATTACGGCAAAATCACCGTTCATGTTCCTGACACGGTTACGGGTTGTCTATTCCGAAAGCCCTACTTCACATGGGGAGGTTTGGGGTGTTTAATTGGAAATGTTTCGGTTTAATTATTGAGAACGGGACAGTTTTCCATGAAACATTTTCGGTTATTAACACCAGACAATCACATCACATATTCATCAGGGTTTCAACTGGACGAGCGCCATATGAAAACCGGAACAAAACCAATATATTCATTCTATAATAATTTAGCAAAATATCATTGGACAAACATGTAGTGAAAACTTGGCGTAATAAAAGTTGAATTTTAATACAACAATTTCAATGTGTTTTTTTTTTTCGTAAGAATAAATATTTGGATACGTTCTTTTGAAATTAAAGCAACTTTGAAAGGTCAACAACAAATAAAATTAAATGATTGTTTCTTTCTTTTCATAACGGGGAAGTGAGTTGTTTTTATTTATTTTTTGTTTTAACTGCAATCGTTCTCCACTTAATATTTTTGGTTATTTATTTAACGCTTCGGTCATAACTTTCTTCTTTTTTTTTTTCACGTGTACAAACACTTTTTTTCCTTTGGTGAAATTCAGTTTGGTCCTTAATCTTTCAATTCCTATTTCAGTTGCCTAAATTACTTAGTGTGACAGGAGTTTAGTTTTCTTTTTATTTTCTTCATTTTTTTTTCGAACAAATATATCATCGGAAACGTTATTTTGAGTTAAAGCAGCTTTGAAAGGTCAACAACAAATTAATTTATATGATTGTTTTTTTTTTCTTTTTTAACGGGAGTGGGTTGTTTTTTATTTATTGTTTTACCGGCAATCGTTCTACAGTTTAAATATTCGGTTATTTATTTCATGCTTCGGCCATAGTCTAACCACGATTTGCACAGAAGGTGCGTGAAATAAAATGGCGTCTCCAGTTTCACCAAGTGTAGAAGCACCGTTATTCTTTCGATTATATTCGTTGGGGGAGGGCACAATTTAAACTAAAAAAAATAAAAATAAAACGGAGCGAAATTTAAGTTTCTCTTCCATTTTTACAACAACAAAACAAATAAGGGGGATTGATTTACTAGAATTTTTATTAGAAGCTGAGCACTTATTAAAATTATTTTAGTGTTGAATCTTTCGCATTTTGGTTACATTTGTTTGTTTGCAATCGCTGATAGCCCGCTTCAAAAATTGAACACAAGACGAAATTAAAAATAATGGTACTCATGCAGAATTTGACCCCCACCTCCCTGATTCCGTTTCATTCCACCGGATTCAACCGAGTTTAAATGTTCAAACACTAAATCAACATTTTATTTATTTATTTATTTATTTATTTTGCATTTATTAATTAATTAATTAATGATGGGAGTATTTTTTCTGTTTATTTTCTTAACATCTGTTGACAAAAAATTAATTTGTACATTCTCTTGAAAAAATTTTTTTTCTCTTCTTTCACCTAACTATTTACAGTGTTCATATAAAGAATTCATCTTTTCTTCTTTTATAATAAAAATTCCGTTTGCAAAAAGAAACGTTTACTGACATTGTTTTTAAAGTGCAAGTTTTCCTGACAAAAAAAAAAAGAATAAAACTCTTTCCCCTAACAATTTATGGTAAAAAAGGAATCTTTCTTTGAGGGGAAAAAATTGCAGAAAATATTAATAGTAAGTATACAATACAAAATGCAATTTTTCTTGAGGAATGTGTTCCATTTTAACAAACTGAGCCACAGCAACGTGTGGCCGGGTACAGCAAGTTAAGAAATATTGAACCGGAATAATCGTCGACAAAATTTAATGCATACCTGAAGTTTTCTGTGGCCATCAGTTCCACGTGACCGTTCAAGTCATAATGTAACAATGATAGGATTTCTTTGCCTTCTTTTCTGTCATTTTGTTTTGGTATTTTGCCATTTTATCTTGTGTACAAACGTCGCAGTTTATCAAGTCTTTTTTTAGTTTTTATTTTCATTTCGTCGGCCACATTCGTTTTTTTTTATCTTGAATATCGCAGTGCCCAAGAATTTTATGCCATGTCTGTAAATCATGGCAGGAGGTTTTTGTTGGGACTACGTAGTTTAAATATTATAGTCTTCCGTTTTCTTTAATGTTGAATACAGTTCCATTCAGGTACACCAGCTTTGATTTATTGGGGTTGAAGTTTATATTTGCACCTTGTTTAGTGGTGGCTTGTACAGAAAATATATTTTGTTTAAATTTCGGGATTAGAAGAGCGTTTTCCAAAATACAGAAATAAAGTTCAAATTTATTGTTCCTTGGCGAGATTTTAGCATAGCTTCTCCTCAAAACAATATCGTTTACTCGACTGCCGTCGGCTAGCTCTACAAAGTGATTTGGTTAAAGTTAAGACCAAAATTGAAAAAATCCGAATCCCTCGTAATTGCATGTCCCGTTACATCACAATCGACAAGAAAGTTTTACTGTTTGTTGAAGCGTACATTGAGTACACGAAAATAAAAACGGAGCTCTCCACATTTTTAATGGAGTCCCCTTTTAACTATTATATCTACATTGGAAACTCTTGTGATTGGGTTGCCCACAATTATTGCAAATAATTTTCGTCGTTTTCTTAGGAGAAAAATTGCTTTTGGAAAAATTGCGGTTTTTATTCAAGGTAAAGGTATAATTTAATTTTAGTGTTTTTAAATTTCATATTTGTAGATACGTTTTTTATTTCTTTGATCATTATATGTTTCCTTGTAACTCTTAAGTGCGACCTTGAATTGAATATAGTCATGTTTTTTTAATCTTTCTGAGTTATCACAGTGGTAAACTGTATAAAATTACTCAGCAACTATTTAAGGACCACGGATATTAACAGACCGTCGCTAATAACTTTGCCAGACACTTTTAATGAATTTGCTGTTGTTTTGGTCCGTGTAATATAATCTGCAATAGTCTCGGCTTCCGTACATTTTGGAGATGTCAGTTAAGTATATAATGTTTTCCTTTCTATAAATAACGTTCTCTTAACATGTTCAATGCTTTGCAGTCATTTTCCAAGACTTTTCGCATTACCAGAGATAAACTTCTGCCATCTAAGCACTGTATTAATTCCGCAAAGACAGTCGCATTCTTTTCAATAAACTCACGGTCGTTTATGTTTTCAGATTCTGCCTGAGTGACCTTATGTAACCTTTGGATTCGTAAATATTCTAAAAAGTTGACAACTTTTCTAAGGGGTGTACTACCTTTTGTTGCCAGGGATGTAGCTTTTAATGGTAATATTTTGAGTGATTTTGAGGGGGAAATAAATTAACTCTGTTATATATGCTGCAGACAGACTACTTTTCATTGTGCAAAAAAATCATTTTTTTAGTGTTGTTCGGTGTTATGGGATGAAAGAGTGAGGTCGGGGGTGCAAGGAGGGCGGAAGAAAGAGAGGAAAGGAACAAGGGGGAGGTGGGAGGGGCGCTTGGTATGTCCGTAATGTTTTAGTTTTAGAGTTTAATGAACTTGTGGGGGAGGGTCTGGGAAGTTCATTTCTGGTGTGGCTGAGGGCATATGGATACATGGAGAGGAAAAGGAATATGTGGGGGTAGGAGGAGGAGGGGGTTACTTTAAAATTAGAGTCTTAATGTTAAAGTTTTTTGCGTCTCGTTGGTGGGATGATTTTTTGGTAAGTATGTCTTGACCTGTTGGGTGTTCGCTTATGTTTGGAGGCGGGGGGGGGGGCTATGATTAGGTGTATTTATTTAGTTTTTATTTTGTTCTTAATTGTTTGGAGAGGGTTAGCTAGCGGTCGCGGCACGAGTACACACATGCGCATGTACATATATATATATATATATATATATATATATATATATATATATATATATATATATATACATATATATATATATATAGAAATATATATATATATATATATATATATATATATATATATATATATATATATATATATATATATAAATGAGAGCGAAACTCTAGTCTTAGGCTTCCGGTTTGTTGGCTTCCAAGACTTATCTAAGATAAGTCTTGGAAACCAACAAACTGGAAGCCCAAGGCTAGAGTTAAGCCTTCATTTGAGTTCATCAGGATTCGAACCCCGAATCTCTTGCATGCGAAGCAAAAGTCCTGCTACCTAAGCCACAGCGCCACACACCAGAAAATTTACTAGCTAGCATAGATCCAGCAAACGGCGGTGAAATTCGACTATGGAATGTACCAATTCCCTCTTAAAACAAAGGTGTGGTCATCTAATCACTTAGAACCCAAGTAATATATCACAAGTTGGATTTTGCTTGAGACGAAATGTGTGGCGTAGTTGCTCAGATGGCAGAGTACTCGCCTCGTATGAAAGAGATTCGGGTTTCGAGTCCCGAGTTCAGATAAGCTCCAATCAAGACGAGACCTGAGGCTTGGACTTCCGGCTTGGTGACTTTCATGGCTTATGTGAGCTGCGATGTTGGTTAACTGTAAGCATAATTATATATATATATATATATATATATATATATATATTATGTAATTTAACTACGTGGGGCGGTGATTACATATGACTAAATAACATAATATTCTCATTTAGATAGCTCAATAGTGCAATACTGGCACTATACATATTTTCTTTAAATACACCATGCTAATAAGAATAAATACAAGTATTCACTCATTTTCGAAAAGATTTCTTATATTGGTTATAACATTGCGTACAATTGTTTCGGCTCCTCGTGTTGACATATATGAATATAGCTGTTCATCAAATTACACATTGTGAAACTTAGGCTTCATCAGCGCATGGAAAAAAACAATATTACTAAAGTGTCATAGCCAACAAATAGGAGATACACTTAATATAGTTAGTATTCATTTTTTTATGAACAACATATATATATAAAGTTTCAAGCGGGCATTATCTGCATTTTTAAATTGAACACACTTTTCTTATAATGCATTAAGTACTCAAATTAACTAATAGCCAGTTCCTTTCCATCAATTGCACGTAATGTTTTCTTTTTTCTATTTTTTTTTTGTACGAGGTTAAATTGCTAGCTTCGTAGCAAACCCTTTCATTTTTTTCTTGAATTGAATAAATAATTTGATAATTCTTCAGGTTAAGTACCGTTCTAACTTTTAAGATGACTTGTAATGGTCGTCGAAACAACTATTACTGATAATAAGTAACTTCGACAAAAATTGACAGAAATTTGTGCGTATCTGTTTTAACATATATATATATATATATATATATATATATATATATATATATATATATATATATATATATATATATCATTGACTTGCGGGCAAATCTGCTAAAGATTATTTTTTAAATAATTTTAAATGTTTATAAACTTCCAAGACTATATATATATATATATATATATATACATACATATATTTAGTTTTCATATATATATATATATATATATATATATATATATATATATATATATATATATATATATATATAGTTTTCATGCCAAATGCCAAAAGATTGAATCAATTCACAGTCATAATTTTTTATTGGTTTCAAATTTTAATTATATATATCTTACATATATTATATATATATATAATTTATGTGTGTGTGTGTGTGTGTGTGTGTGTGTGTGTGTGTGTGTGTGTGTGCACGCGTAATCAAATCAATGAAAATATAAAGAATTCGATATCCGATTGGGAATAGCTATAACAATAGTGCGCGAGAGTAAAATATTTTTATCCTGAACACTTTATTTTATTGTTTTTTTAACGCAGACAAGACACAATGCCATTGAATGGAGGGGGCTACTATTTGGGACAAAATTTTCAGGGATACTATGTAGAGAGTTGAGCAGCAAGATTTCTGTTCATCATTACACCTGAACGTTTGCGTGTCGGTACAATTAGGAAAGCAGGAATCCGCTCGGAGAAACTTCCAAAGTCTAACAGTTCGAGGGAAATAATTATTTGTGTAGAAGCTGGTCCAGCATTTAGTGATCTCTACAGTGTAAGAATGGAACGAAGTTGGCTGCTGAGTTAGTCTGGAGTATTTACGTCAATGGAGTACAAAGATTTAGAGTTGATTGGCGTACATTCCCTTAAAATACTTTTCAAATAGGTACAGGAATATAATATTTCGTCGCTGGGCAGAGGTTGGAAGTAGGTTGAGAATGCGGGGTCTATTAGGTTGGCCAGTTTTTTTTATAAATCCTATCTACGAGTGAAATATCTGTAGTAGTTAAGACATGCATCTAGGAGAAGGTAACTCTGGTGACGTTGGTAGCAGGATGTTAGATGGCCATGGAGGAGGATGAATTTCTAGCAGATCAATGGTTCTTTGGTATTAAGAGTTATGTTATTCGGCTGCAGCTATGCGGATGATCTAAGGATAACGGATAGGTGCAAACAGGCGAGTCAGATGCCACTGCGCTGGGAAAAGTAATGGCAACCCACCCCATGTATTCTGCCAGGTTAAAAAAACATGTGATATCTTCAGAGGAATTGGATCATCAATGGACCGAAGTCTATGGAGAACATTAACCATGATTTCATTTACAGCATGAACATATCTCGATACAAGAGGAAAAAGAAGAATGTTCTTAGAAATCTAGGTAGTTATGGGAAAAAATTTTCTCTTAATAGAAACTACAAAGAGTCACAAAATGCATTTGGCAGATTTGAAATGGGTTAAGCCTAAATTTTGCAAAATGCATAAACTTTAGTATGTGACTTGCAATGGTTTTGAGATATTTGATCGTTAAAACCAAAAAAGTCGATATTGCATGAAAAAATATAAAATTTGATGGAAAAAAAAATTTTCATTTTTTTTTAAAGCAATATTTTTTTTTACTAAGAAGTTACTTCATTTACGAATAAAAAAAGATGTAACTTTGCACATCCTACCATTTCTTTCAAACTATGGTACTATCAGTGTCCTCTCCCCCCAGTCTTGGGAGTGGGGAAGAGAGAAAAAAGTATTAAAAATAAAAAGAAGAAATAAGTTTTTTCAGGTAGCCGACTTCACAATTCCTATTAATGGAACCTAATTATAAGGTGATGCCGGAAGGTTCTACCTCGAGGTATCTAAAGCACACAAAAAAGCATTAACCCCCACCTCTAGCCACCCCCATCATACCCTTTAAGTACCAGCGAAAAACCTGCTAGCTTCCTTCTTTTCGAGATGACCTCAGAAGCAGGGTCGGTGTCTTCAGAGCTAAGTTAAACAATTCTTATCCATAACTGTTAATAATGCCTTCACTTGTGCACTATATATATAGCTTAATCACCATATATATTTTAGTACTTACTAACTAGCTCTACCTACGTATTGAGCACTTTTGAAGTAAATACTTGAAGTTTACGCATAAATTTATACTTTCGTATATTAATTTTATGTGAGTAAATTAAGTAGTTATATTATATATATATATATATATATATATATATATATATATATATATATATATATATAAATTGTTTGCTTATTTCTATTTTATATTTTATTTTATTTGAATTTATTTTTCTTATTGCATTTTTACTTAAAACTAGAAACAACTTAACTCAACTTATCCTGTTCTGGGAATTTTCTTGTTTTTAAATCATTTTTGTCAATTATGCTTGGTACTACCCAAAACCAGTACTTAAATAAGATTCTCCAATCCAAAAAACATAAGCCGACTTCACAATTCCCATTAATGGAACCTAATTATAAGGTGATGCCGGAAGTTTCTAACTCGAGGTATCTAAAGCAAAGAACAAAAAAAAAACTTCCACGGATTTATATGGGAGGAAATACTATCTTTAAGTACTATCCTAAACTGGGAAAGAGACAAAGGACTTATACTAAGTAGATATTAATAAGTCCCTCTTATCTTTTTTTCCCTTTTTTTTCAATGGAGAGTAGATAACACAGTGGATGTGTTATCGGCAGCTCCAGTAACTCTCGCTTCTCCTTTTTTGTCCCCCAGTCCTCATTTCAAATGAGTGATGTTTCTGACAAAGGGTGTAGAAAAGCTGCTTCCCAGGTCGGTAGTCTGAGATGCCGGAAATTTTCTGTCTCTATGTATATCCTTGCGGCCATGTCACTAGTAAGGGTGCTGGATGTAAACGGTTTCATCTGGGCTGACGTTAACCGCCTGATAGTCAGGGACCCGAACCTTAGAATAACCATTAAGGAGGCTGTCCTATCAGCAGGTGCAAAGTACTGGGGCTGCTGTATTGCCATTTGGTGAATGGATTCTGGACCATGCAGTAGTCTCTGATGAGGCCTATCGATGCCGTACTAGTGGGTAATTATTACGGCTTTACCTTATCATGTGCTACAAAAAAATATTCCCGTCTTTTCTCTCTTACTTTCCCTCTCTGTACTGCTCTAACCAAGTATGCTGACCTGTCCACAAGTCCCAAAGTCCTCAACATGAAATATCTAAAAAAAAAAAACACGAATAAACCTAGAACCCGATCCTCTAACGTAGACCCCTACTACCATGTCTCCTACTCCAACATCAGGGGTCTACATTCCAACCTTCCAGAGGTTGAAGCACAATTACAGGAGACAAAACCAGACATATTTTTTCTAAGCAAAACTGGAATAGAGCCGACCACCTCCCTAGATGAGTTCTTAATTAATGGATACTCTAGCTTAACATCTAAATCTGACCCCCAAGATCGCCATGGGCATGGAATATGTGCCTACATTAAAGATGGCTTCCCGTGTGGCAGGGATATCTCCAGAGAAGACCCTGACTTACCTTATATGTGCTTTCGGGTTGCACTTGCTTACACCACCGCATTTATATTTGCCCTCTACCGCCTCCACAACAGCGGAGTTACTATCTTTAAGAGTATATCGGAGAAAATTGACCACATCCTGTCTGCTCATCCCGCGGCTAACATTCACATTTGCGGTGACTTCAACGTCCACAATGTGGAATGGCTGACCCACTCAAATAAGACTGATGATGAAGGGAGATTCTGTCATGATTTTTCCATTGCCTATGGCCTCACTCAGATTGTTCGCGAGCCCACCCGTGTGCCAGATACTACCGGTCAGTACGCAAGCCTTCTAGACCTTTTTCTCTCCACTTCCCCGGAGCTATACTCATGTGCCGTTCTATCTCATCTGGGGTCCTCCGACCACTCCGTTGTATCAGTTAAGATAAAAATGAAATATAATAAGTCTACAGATGTACCTCTCCACCGTACTGTATACCGATACTCTATGGCTGACTGGGATAGCTTCCATACATTCGTATCTGATCTACCTCTCCATTCCATGTTTAAAAAGGATGTGTCCTCTATAGTATCAAACCTTACCGAATGGTTACTTGTTGGCATAGACCAATTCATACCATCCAAATAATTCCAACAAAAACCTAACAGCCAGCTATGGTTCTCCCTTGAATGTGCTGCTGCCATCGCACACAGAAATCACTTTTTTCCATAGCTACCAACGTAATAGATGTACTGAGAATAAAACTGCTTTCAGGACCGCCAGCAATCACTGTAAAAGAGTAATAAAAAAAATGCAAGAGAGCTATATGCTCAATCCGTTAAATCCAAAGTAGCTGAGCAGCGGTTTGGTTCCCACCAGTTCTGGCAAATAGCAAATAAGATCCTGAACAGAAGTGTGCGTTCTATCCCAACCATTGTTAATTGTCCAGAGGTCATCTCGTCAGCATCCGACAAGGCCAAACTATTTGCCAAGAACTTTGCACCAAATTCTACCCTATACGACGAAGGCCATCAACTCCCCGTATTTCCTCCTATAACATACAACACGCAAGGTAACATACAAATATCTGTGCGTGAGGTCGCCAAGCTAATCAAGAACCTTGATTCTAATAAAGCAACTGGCCCTGACGGTATTCCAATTATAGTATTAAAAAAGCTACAACCAGAACTTGCCTCCATACTTACCAAACTGTTTGAGCGTTGCCTTAAGGAGAAGTGCTTTCCAACGTCCTGAAAAACCTCATCAGTATGCCCTGTATTTAAGAATTCAGGTGATAAGTCGTCTCCCTCTCAATACAGGCCAATAAGTCTCCTGAGTGTCATGAGTAAGTTGCTGGAATCCATATTAAATAGAGAAATAGTCAACCACCTCAGAGGAAATAACCTTCTTAGTGACATGCAATATGGCTTCCGTTCGGCTAGATCTACAACAGACGTGCTAACAGTTATATCACATAGAATCAGCGAATATCTCGACAAAGGCTTCATTTCTATGGCAATTGTTCTTGACATATCAAAGGCCTTCGATAAGGTATGGCATAAAGGCCTACTTCACAAGATTTCCAGCTACAGTATAACTGGAAATTTTTTCTCAATAATTAAATCACTTCTCTCTGATAGGCTCATAGGAGTAGTGGTTGATGGGCAGAAATCAGAGGCCCACAGTATTAATGCTGGAGTCCCTCAGGGGTCTATCCTGGGCCCAACTCTCTTCCTGATCTACATCAATGATCTCCCAAAACACATACTTAAATTATTCGTTAACATCTATGCTGATGACACGACTATCTATGGCAACACATCAAAGGCCTTGTAGAGGTATAGGGTCCTTTCAGGCGTAAGTAACATTCTAGCACGGTAGAAGGAACACCGTCTTCGCAGCAGTCTTGGCAATGCCCTCGATATATTTGTTCCAATTCATGTTACCTGTGAACGATAAGCCGAGGATTTTGAGCGAAGAGCTTTCATGTAGTGTAGCATTAACACTTGGCTATCAGTACTAGAGTAGGTTTCTAGCAATCCTTAAAGGAAAGAAAACTAGTCTTAGCAGCACTGAATGTTAGCATTCCACTACAGACTGAAGGTTTTTCTCATACTATTAAACTATTACCTTAGATATTTGTTCATTCGTTTTTCCGTTTTTTTTTTATAGAGCGTGATGTCATCAGCAAATATATGCATTTTAGAGACAATTTTATCAGGGAGGTCATTTATGGATAAGAGGAATAATAAAGGTCTAAGAGGTACACCCGCATTTATATCATGTTGTTTTAGTGTACGACCATCAGGGCAACCTGGATTTTTCGCTTATTTTAGAAAGATTCGATTATATTAAATATCCGTCCAATAATACCATAATACTATCACTAATTTCCCCCGCTCGTTATCTGTGCCTAAACCTAAACGTAGATTCCATGAACAGAGCTTCTTTCTTAGAACTGCACACCTGTGGAACTCTCTTCTGTTTCCCTGCTTTCCAGCTGACTAAAATATGATTGTCTTCAAGTCTAACGTAAACAAGTTTTTGATGAGCCGTTCCATATAAGTTAACAAATTTACCGAATTTCCATTACTAACGATTACTATATCATCCAATTTCTACTGTACACTCTTTAACCCCTCATCCTCGCGTGGCCTCTTGGCCTTGATAAGTGGTGATGCCTATGTAAAAAAAAAATACTATATGAATTAAGTTTCATGAAAAGACCAATGGACCATATTCTGTCAAAACCTTCGATATATCTAGGAAAACTGCCTTAGTGTCCCTTGCCGTATCCGGTGCATGGCATATACGTTCAGAAATTAAAGTTAGGATATTTGCAGTAGAATCCATACTGCTTGTCTAAAAGAAGTTTAGTATCTATGAGGTGACAGAATAATGCTTGATTGATTTAGGACTCAACGATTTTAGTGAAGAGATGGAGGAGACTAATGAGCCAATAATTTAGTGGGTCAGTTCTTTTGCCAGAATTCTTTATTTAGTAGTTTATGGTACAACTAATCAGCAGAAGTCTCGCTAACTCAACAATCGAAAATGAATTACTGAGAAACTTCTAATGATTGGTGATACTGTGAAATAGCAGAAAAGTGTTTAAGCCAAGTCCGCTTTATTACCATATTATATATATATATATATATATATATATATATATATATATATATATATATATATATATATATAGGGTGACCAAAAAATAAAAAAAACAAAAGCTTAATGGAGGCCATCTAGAACATATGCTGTAGAACGGAGGAAAAAAGGCCAAAGACCCTAGTGTTTTGATGTGATGTTTTGAATATAATAAATTAGTTATGACCAAAGTTTCATTTCATTCGGACCAAACACTAAGAAACGGGGCCTAATTAGAGTTGGGCCGGTTTTGGGGGGTCACACTGTATATATATATATATATATATATATATATATATATATAATAAAGCGAACTTGGCTTAAACACTTTTAATGCTCCCTATCTTGGGTTGAGCATAATGGGAAGTTATATACAAACTTCTATTAGCTTATTAAGCGACGCTCTTTGTGTAAACACATCGAGCGGAGGCATTTAGACGATATCAAAACATCGTTTAATTCATTACCTTACACAGCAGCAACCATATCGCGCAATGGTGAGAAGCCTTGGCTGTTATTTGGGCGGTCGGGTTGCCTGTCCAGCCGCACCGATGAGCTGTGAAACAGCGAAACAGTACTGTATGTGGATGACTATATATATATATATATATATATATATATATATATATATATATATATATATATAGTAATGAAAGCACTTATATATAACTGATAATGTGCGTGAAAGGACAATTCTCAACCTATATACTAAACGAATTTTTTATCTACAGACTTAAAATTTGGTATATAGGTTATTCAAACATGTGGAAAACATTTGAATCGGATTTTATCCTGAAAAAACGGGCTGATAAAGGGGTCAAACTTGAAAAATTCGTACGTGAGGGATTTTATCTGTTTGTAAACTGTTTCACGAATGTGCATGCATTAATTTTTATGTGACAGATTCCTTATGTTGAGAACAAATATGTTTCAAAACACTTTTTAAAGATCGTGTCAAGGTGGCCTAATGATTATCGTACTTTACTTAATGTCTTCAGGTTTGGGTTTCGATCGAGTATTTTTTTTTCTTACTTACAAGAAGTGAGCTGCTTAGAAAAAAAAACGATATTCGCATGCACATGTCTCAGTTTCTGTATGAATTAAAATATGTTTATGCGTATTTCAACCGGGCATCCTACTAACATATATATATATATATATATATATATATATATATATATAATTTAGAGAGAGAGAGAGGGGGGAGAGACTCAATTCTCATCTTAAAGGGTTTTTACTTTTTGTTTTCTTTTTTTAATAGAATAAAGACATTTTTAACTTAATAGTAAAAAGTTACTTGAGGAGTTATCTCTATCTATAATCGACTGCCTAACAGAAGAAAAGACAGGAATTATTTCTTTGTTCAACCGTGGGTGACTGACACTGTGCCGAACACAAGACAATCGTGAATAAAGATTCATTACCGTAAAACATGCAAAAACCGATTACGACATGCCCGTTTCTAAAATCTTATACCTTTTATTTGGTAGTGTCCTCCTGTGACTGAAAGAAACCGGCAGGTGTCTCGTAACTGATACATTCACTGTGACGTAAAGTACGTGTCAAAATGTTACTTCTTTTGTTAACTAATTCTTTGTCGTATCACCCTTGTCAAAATCAGATACTTTACCTTGATCTCTCTCTCTTTCTCTCTCTCTCTCTCTCTCTCTCTTTCAAACCTATTTCGTTTTACTATTGAGGTCATCACATATAAACGCCAAGAGTCACTCAAGAATAAGGATCAACGGAATATTCGAAGAACTCACTGCACTTGTATTCACTTCTAAACGACTCTATGATCGTCTAGCAGGAAAATTCCATCCTTTAATTGTAGAGAGCTCTAGATTCCGGATATTTTTTTTACTCTGATAGCTTCTTGCTTTTTGAATTACTTTTTTCTCCGACTCTACAAACCTGTAGAAATTTAAATAACATATTGCTGCTCAGCGTCCTACCAAAGCTACCTTATCTAAAAAAAAAATATATTACCTTTATCACGGGAGTCCTTATGCTCCAGTTGCACTATTCCTAATTTAGGGTAATTTATTTTAATAAAAAAAATGTAAATAATGCGATGGATCAGCCGAGATATTACATCCTTTGTGGAAGGGAAATCCGGCCAGGTATTACTTCATTTTCTTTTTTTTTTTTTTGGTGGGGGGCGTATTGTAGGATCTGCTCTGTTAACATGATAACATTTTGCGGATTATTACATCATACCAGCATCAAAGCATTATCATCTCCTTGGGAAGTAGTGTACTATTTATTCAGTTGTCATTATATTACTTTCCCAGGCTTTAACTCCTCCTTTTTAGGGGATAATGGTGTTCGTTCGGAATTATATCATTCTCACAGTAATTATCTTTTTTGTTAAGATCATTGTTTTTAGTTAGATCACCACATTAGTCGTCATCCCAGTCTAATAAAAATGTCCGTAGCAGAGCATGCATTTATTAGTATATATATATATATATATATATATATATATATATATATATATATATGTATATATATATATATATTATGGCAGTCACCACTTATCAAGGTCCGGAAGCCACTCGGGGATAAGGGTTATTGCGTGTACAGTAATCAATGGGATAGTATCGTAGTAATCGTTAGTATTGGAGATTTGGTGAAATGTCTTACTTAAGGAGGCGGTTCATCAGTAATTTGTTTATGTTGGACTTGAAGACATCCAATGTGTGTGTGTGTGTGTGTGTGTGTGTGTGTGTGTGTGTGTGTGTGTGTGTGTGTGTGTGTGTGTGTTGACAGTACGCTGGATAGGGACTGTATACTTGATACGGGGATAAATTACAGAACATATAAAGCCAGTACGGCTCTTGGCAAACTGGAGAAACGTATATGGTTATGTCGGGGAATCAAAAACAAGGCTTATTATTTTATGAAGCATGTGTTATCGCTATGCAATATCCACCAGGGACTTGGACAACATATAGACTGCATCTTAAGCTATTGGAAGGATTCAATCAAAGCTGCATTCGGAGAATACTTAATATTAACTGGAAAACCCTCACACCTTACACCGTAGTTCTTTAATGGTCAAATTGCACCAGCATCATGATTAAAATAATTCAAAATCAGATGCGCTGAACTGGACATTTGGTTAGGATTGAATACGAAAGACTCCCTGAACTACTTTTATGGCCAGATGTATAGAAGAAAGCGATCACAACAAGAAAATAATGCAACTTAAAATTAGTTAAGATGGATGTAAATAAAAAGGAAATCTAATGGTAAGATCCATCATTATGGAAACACCCATCACAGAAAGCTGTAAGGACTTTGCTAGGCGGCGCGTATATCTTACAGTCTTAATAAAGCGTGCTTTCAGAAATAAAGATGAAAATATAATGTCAGAAAATATACAGCATAGCCTGAAGTGCACTCTGTGTGGTAGATTCCTTGTGTCAAAAGCAGGTTTTGTAAATCATCTGAAATCATACAATCAAAGGCAAGAACGACAGTCTTCCGAGGAAGCTATGACAGCACGACCTGCAATACTAGGATTTCATATTTCACATTTTCATATATAAGAGCACATAGTTAATAAAACATGTTAAAAAACACTTTGAAAAAGAGTTTAAAACATTTCATTTGAAAAGGAAACACTAAATAAGTGGATAGTCCTTAATCCGTGGAGTTTCGAAAAAATACTTTCCTTCTCATCAGAGCAAAATGCGGGATCGGATTTTGCTTGCAAAAGTTTTTGATTAAACTACAAGTAAATAAAAGATCTTACTTGATAACAAAAAGTGAAGCAGAGGGAATAGGGTGAAGAAAAAAGTGATTTCACGAGGATGGATAGTCTGGTGAAAGGTGACGTATCTAATGACGGTAAAATCTAAAAATGCAAATCCAAGAAAGTTAGTTAAATTTCCATTCGCACAAGTAAAATCCAAGGGAATCGCGTAATTGGAAGATGGTCCAAAATAATCCAAACGGCCGAAATCCGTGGAACAATTCACAAAATAAATAAATAAATATATATATATATATATATATATATATATATATACTGTGTGAAATTAATCTCAATATTCAATACTCCCTGCCCGAGGCAAAAGATAATTCCACAATTACAAAACCATACTTTTAAACTCAAATTTTATTCAGTTATAACATCAAAGAAAGGTTATTGGTCCGGGTACAATCCTTGCAAAACGGTGAGTCAGTTTTGCCTCCCAAATTGGTAGCCAGTAGTTAACTCTTTTGTTGGAGTGATAGCGTGGTTTTCCTTCAAAAATGTCGATGATAATTCATGGTGTTCTCGGTAAGAGTTCTTGTGTTTTTAATTAGGTAAAATCGAGTCCCTTGTGACCCTAATTGAATTGAGAAAAGTTCAAACATTTAGTTGATATAAACATGATGAAAATGTTCAAATGATGCCATCTTCTAATTGAAATATCTTCGGCACAATATAAAGTTGTCTTTGCTTATAAAGATTTAAAGTCATTTTTCACCAAAAATTTAGGTGATATAAACACGATGAAATTGTTGCGGCTCCATTCGCATTAAGGCATTCTTCTCGGGGCTGACTTTGTGAGTCTCTCTCTTGCCGTTGGTTTTCGTAGACTGAAAAACAAAATGGATGTTTACAAAAAGGCGCCAAGTAATTATTTTGGCCTATACAAATTAACCAACCACAGGCTGACTACAAGAAATGTGCGTAGGCGGCTTAAAACATGAAAATGGTATTGTAACTGGAATATATATATATATATATATATATATATATATATAAAGTTTCTTATATATCGGTTCATATATATATATATATATATTAAGTTTCTTATATATCCGTTTACATATATATGTATATATATATATATATATATATATATATATATATATATTCTATATATCGGCTTTTTACTGTTGAGCACTTTAAAGTTGAAATAGAAAGTCGGTCCCTTGAGCTAGCATGTGTAGATCATGATGTTATAATCATTAGATCACTATGACCGGATGTTACCACATTTAAAAAATAATTGTTACAATTTCAACGATATTTCTCGTGGTTGAGATTGGATTTGAGGTTAGTTCCTTGCTAGTTGTGCCGACTGGTAGTAATCATGTCACCATTCTCTTACCGGAAGGATGAAAGTGTCTAGTGCCTGTAAGTATTAAACTTATTATTTTAATAATTATATATATATATATATATATATATATATATATATTGTGTGTGTGTATTTATGCAGCATTCTTTCATTTAAACAAACGCTGTTAAAGACAACAGAAAGCTTCAGTTTGATTAGACTTTTTTTTAATTTCCTGGTGATCTATTTAGTGTGTAGATCGAAAGAATTAATAAAAATTCCATGTGTAGTCCGATGTTGGCCACGGTGTTGCTTTTCCTCTTTAAAAGAAGACATCGTCAGGAGGGCTGTTTGCAAATTCAATCAGCTCTGAAAGAGGAGATGTCCAACCAGCACTCCGAAAGGAGGGGAACTCTAGCCCAGAAAAAATTCCCTGCGCATTCCTATCTATATTCCTCGGTAGGAGCGCCACAGGTAACAAGCAATAAACTTGTCTCAACTGAAATCCCAGTGAGATGGCCTTGACTAGTACTTTTTATCCAATTCTCCAAGCAGCAGAAGCAGCAAAGGGCAGGGGTTTTCGTACCACTACAAAATTTTCGAATCTACATTTCTACTGTCCGATCACTTGCGGATATTTCTCCCGATTCTTTTTTTTTTTTTTTTTTTTTGATAATGTTGAGTGTTTCAGAAGCATTATGGCAAAGTTTAAACACATATAACTGGAAATGTTTTCTCAATCATTAAATCATTTCTCTCCGATAGGCTCATAAGAGTAGTGGTAGATGGACAAAAATCGGAGGCTGCAATATAAATGCTGGAGTCCCTCAGGGGTCAATCCTGGGCCCAACTCTCTTTCTGATCTACATCAATGACCTCCCTAAACACATACTTAAATCATTCGTTGACATCTATGCTGATGACACGACCATCTACGGCAACACATCAAAGGCTGTAAATGACAAAGTTCTCTCTGATTCTCTCTCCTCTGATCTCGAGCGCGTGGTTCAGTGGGGGAAGATGTGGCTGGTTACCTTTAATGCATCCAAAACCAAACTCCTATCCTTACATCATCAACGCTCTGATCCCCATCTGGCATCAATTGTGATGGATGGCTCTCGTCTGGGTGAGGCCCTGCGTTTTGACAAGCTTCTGGGTTTGACCTTTACTCCTGATCTGAAATGGAACTCGTAGATCAAGTCTGTTGCCAAGGTCGCTGGAAAGATGGTGGGATCCTTCTACCGCTCCAGAAGATATCTCACTACTGATGCAATTCTCTATCTATATAAAAGCCAAGTACGTCCAAGGATGGAATACTGTTGCCATATCTGGGCAGGAGCTGCTAAAAACAGCCTATCCTGCCTTGACAGAGTACAAAATAGACTTCGTGGTTTAGTGGGGATGCCCTTTTTTCTACCCTGCAACCTCACTCCCACAGAAGAGACGTTGCGAGCCTATCCTTGTTTTATCGTTATTTCCATGGCAGATGCTCGTCTGAACTCCAATCTCTGGTCCCCCTTGCCAATCTTTCACGAAAAACACCCGTCTAGCTGAATCCACTGTGAAAAATTTCCCCCACTCTATATCTGTGCCTTAATCAAAACGCGGATTCCATGAACAAAGCTTCTTTCTTAGAACTGCACGCCTGTGGAACTCTGTTCCGTCTGCCTGCTTCCCTCCAGACTACAACTTGGTTGTATTCAAGTCCAATGTTAACAAATTCCTAATGAACCGCCCCCTTAAGTAAACATTTCAGCAAATCTCCTCTCTAACGTAATGTACTTGCAATAACCCTTATCCCTGAGTGGCTTCCGGGCCTTGATAAGTGGTGATCACTGTGTAAAAAAAAACAAAAAAAAAAACATACATCTTTCGTAAGTGAGAATACATATGCTGCAAAATTGTTAAATTTTATTAGAAAATGTATCAAATATTATATGACTTATTTGGGACGTAAATTGTCTTTAACAAATTAAAACTGCAAACTAAGTATTTTTAAGTGAATGGAAAACGGTCAGAATGCAATACTAACCTAATAAAACAGTTTTGTGTCTAACTTTGGATTCTTACGGTGGTGGGTTAATATACATAAACGAAAGACAATCTTCAAGCTACTCCTTGGAACACATGACCCTTTACATAATGACACTATGTCTAATTGAAAGCTTGTATTAGCATGATACAACTCGTTATAGACCAAGACACATTCGATAATTGTTTTTAATGTTTTATTCTTTTTCTCTTTCTCTCTCATTCTCTCTCTTCCTCTCTCCCTCTCTCCCTCTCTCTCTCTCTATCTCTCTTTATATATATACATATATATATTATATACATATATAATATAATATATATATATATATATATATATATATATATATAGTCTCTAGATAGTCTCATTTTTAAAAATAATTATTTATAATTTAGAAATATATCTATATACATATATATATATATATATATATAGAGAGAGAGAGAGAGAGAGAGAGAGAGAGAGAGAATTCATGATGTTGACCATCTTATAATTTATTCCTTTAATTCAGTTGACTTTTACAATTCTTGACAGTATATGTCAACATCATGAATTTTGGAATACAGTTTTTTGTCATTTATTCACTATATTGCTCTGTAATTACATTGAGCTTCTTAAATAAGGATTGGTATATATTATAAGAAAATATATATTTACTAAGGAAATATATATATATAACAGTAAAAGATATATAGAGAGAAAGCGTAATAGGTGTATATATACAGAGAGAGAGAGTGAAAAGGAGAGAAGGAAATAGAGAGAAAGTGAGAAAGAGAGGGGGTTGACTTTAAATTACGTGAGAATTTATCACTTATTATGCTGTAATATTATTGTAGCTGTTTTTTTTTTATCGATAAAATACATAAAGGCTTATATTTTACAATGTCAAAACATTTCGAACCGAAACACTTGTGGGATTATATGACAGCGCTGATATACGCAACCGAGCTGGAGTATTTACCCTAAACTCATTAAATATTGATTTCCTTATCTCACTTTGGGGTTAACGGAAATGATAGCCTCTGCCTTTCTTGAAATGGCAGAGGAGGCGGGGGTGTTATACATAAAATAAATTCTACAAATAGTTAACCGTCGATTGGGTTTTAAAATCACAATTGATGATAACCGGTTTAAACTTGACTTTCTTTATTGTAAATTTAGCTATAAAATTTTACTTTGGACTTTTTAAAGCAATCGATGAAATTTTAGGTATATGAATTTCCTTAAGACGCGTGTATATTTATATATCCATACGTGTGTGTGTGTGTGTGTGTGTGTGTGTGTGTGTGTGTGTGTGTGTGTGTGTGTGTGTGTGTGTGTGTGTGTGTGTTAATGTTCTTTTTAATTTTAGAATTGGCTGATTAGAAACGGTGCAATTCAGGAGAAAACTCGACGATCGTTTGCCTCTCTTAGATGGAAAATTTGATAATATTGATGGACACACACAAGACTGTAATGGAAATAGTATTCTAGTCAATTGATGTGTACTTCCTAATATTAGACTTGTAGAAATACACACACACCACATAAACAGATTTAAGCTACAATTTAGATCCAATAAAGGAGCTCTTTCTCTCTCTCTATCCCTCTCTCTCTCTTTATCTTTCTTTGTTTGTTTCTTTCTCTCTCTCTCTCTCTCTCTCTCTCTCTCTCTATATATATATATATATATATATATATATATATATATATATATATATATATATATATATTAGTTATGGGACGATTTCAATATTTTCCCCGATTCCGATACAGTTACCAATTAAATTCCGATTCTTTATAAATCTCTAAATATTTAATCATAGAGTTGTTATTTTTCTTGATTTCTGTAAACAATTTTCATAGGTCTGATTTAGAGGGGCAAATAAGCCTGATCCAAGGGTTGCTGCTGAAATTAGGTTTATGGTCATTTAGGGTGAATCTTGGGGTAGCTGGGGTAAAAATTTCTGTGTGGTTACTCAGGTTCATGCTAGTGAGTAGGTTCTTAGCTTGGTTGTATTATTGTATTGAGTTTTGCGGTACTTCCTCATACGATTTTCTAAGCTCTTTATATATCATGTTCTCGTAAGCTTGGTAGTTCAATTTGTAATAGTTTTTAGTTTTATTCGCGGGTACAAAGAGTTATGTCCCATTCTTAATTTTACGTGCGAAGCCGTTAATTTTGTAAACTATCGGGTTTTGATGTTTATTAGGTTTCTTAAATTTTATTTTCTTGGTTAGATTAATTAGTCCGTTTTCAAATTCCTCTAAATGTTCATTAGCTTTAGGGAATTGGTTTGATTTTAGCCCATAATATTTAGCCGCCATTCTCTCTTGCTCCCTCTGTCGGGAAATACTATTTATTGGCATAAGGGGATTAGCGAAGTTACTATGTGCGGGGGGGGGGGGCTCTTGTGGGGTACCCAAGCGGGTTTGTTTTAAACTCATGTAAAGGCAATGGTGGTATGCATTTTATCTAACATTAATTATGAATTTATTGATAGCTGCTATTAATTTGGAATGTAGAATTTCGGGAGAGGGTTTGGATGTTCTTGGATGGGAGAGGAGTGTATTCCTTATGAAACGTATCTGGAGAAGTCAAATAAAGCTCAACCAGGCGGGAGCTTATTATAGCTTAGTGCGTAAGAGGAAAAGAAAGAGTACAAATCCACAAGAGGAGACTTATCTGAATAATGCCAAGCTCAACAATTATGTTAAAGACCATATACAATTCTATATATCATACTATATATAACAAGTTTTTCCTTTATTTATTTATTTATTTATTTATTTAGAATTCAATAAAGTTTCCACCAACATTCTATAATTCCTATTAATCTGTTTCGCTCCTAATGAACCCTACGCTATACGCCTCATCTCCTCTATGCTAGCTAGCACCTTATTTAGTCTTCTGATAAAAAACATTAGGCTTCGAAATGCCCTGGCATAAAGAGTCTCTTCTATCTCCTAAATTTTGCTTGTATTCCAGTATTCAATAAATGATCCATTCTATATCTACCAATATATTTTGTGACTTAATTTCATACTAGTGTTGTCCTATTGTATAAGCTCCAATATATATATATATATATATATATATATATATATATATATATATATATATATATACTAGCATTTCAGCCCGGCGTTGCCCGGGTATTTGGAGGTGTATGTTGAGCAAAAAACAAAAAAAATGCGGTCAATTTTTTCAACTTTGACCCCTATTATGACCCCTTAAAATTTATAGTTTTGGGTTCAAATCAAGTTATTAAGTTAGATCCATGTCCAAGGAACCTATATCTAAAATTTCAAGTGTTTAGACCAAAAATTCTCGAAGGAGTTTGGTAGAGTTCTAAAAATTAAATTGTTGAACTTTGACCCCTTAATCGCCAAATTTCTGGCCGAAATTCTTTGTTCTTGTTCTTGTTCTTCTTCGTATTTTATTATTATTATTATTAGTAGTAGTAGTAGTAGTAGTAGTAGTAGTAGTAGTATTTCAGCCCGGCGTTGCCCGGGTGTTTGGATGTGTATGTTGAGCAAAAAAAAAAGTGCTAGTAGGAAGGCAGGCTCGAACCCGTACCGCGAAGGAAGAAAAGAACGGGGTAAAACCTAACGTTTATGCTGTTACGACCACCGCAAAACCGGAAGCGATATTTTTTTTTTAATTAAGGCTAGACAATCTAAAGGGGAGGATAACTTTCAAAAATATTGGCGGAAAAAGTGACACCCCCCCCCCGCAGAAAAGTGCCTTGTTGAAGGGGAATATATTAATGTTTTTAGCCAATTTTTTCGATATTTGTCGTGTGAAAGGTCGAACTTTAAAACGATACTGATCTTGGTAAAATCCGTCGCCTCTATTGACAGTTTAAGGCAGACATGCAAACATACATACATACATTTATATATTGGTAACTAAATTTTCGACCCAAACTGATGAAAAAGCTTGCTCTATCTCTGAATATCCTTTATGTAAAATTTCAAATATTTAGACCAGAAATTGTCTGAGTAATTTGGAAGAGACCGTAGAGTTCAATTTTTGTTTAACTTGGACCCCTCTTATGACCCATTAACAGTATTCTTTTGGGCTCAAATCAAGTTATTAATTTAGATCCATGTCCAAGGAACCTATATCTAAAATTTCAAGTGCGTAGACCAAAAATTCTCGGAGGAGTTTGGTAGAGTTCTCAAAGATAAAATCGTTGATCTTTGACCCCTTAATCGCCAAATTTCTGGCCAAAAACCGATCACATCTCAGTACCCTGTATATTAAATTTCGAGTCTGTAGACTAAAAATTGACAGAGTTATTGCGTAGGGAAATGTACACAGACACACACACACACACGTTCACTTATATATATATATATATATATATATATATATATATATATATATATATATAGATTGTTGTTGTTGTTGTTGCTGTTGTTGTCATTAATATTATTTTATGTATCTTCTTAAAATTGTATGTATATATTTTAGTATTTCTCGACAGTTCTCGATACGTAAGTAGACAGTATTTTATGTATATATTTTATTTCTTCGACAGTTCTCGATACATAAGTGGAGCGAGGGGGTAATATACATATATATATATATATATATATATATATATATATATATATATATATATACATATATATATATATATATGTATATGTATATTTGTATATGTATATATATATATGTGTGTGTGTGTGTGTGTGTGTGTGTGTGTGTGTGTGTGTGTGTGTGTGTGTGTGTGTGTGTGTGTGTGTGTGTGTGTGTGTGTGTGTGTGTAGTGCGTTGAAGACTGACTACGGAATGTACCTATACTTCTCAATAGTGCATATAATAATACAACCACTAAGAACATAGGCCGGTTTTTCACAAGTTGGATAGCTTCACTCTTTGTTAAGAAAATAGGCATAGTACTCCATGTGTTCCAAATACGAAATAGTGAATTTACCAGCATCTCATTTACTTTATTTGTTTTATTCAATGAAGTTGTCTCCCCTTTTTGATCACACAAAAAGAACAATCCCTATGAAGTGATCTCACAAAAATGGACGATGAAGTATAGGTTATTTTCTCTCTTTTCCGATCGTTTGCTAGACTGGAATCAAAATATACGAAGATTCGCTTCTCGGTCGACAATATTTCGCCAAGGAATAAAAATGGCAGTCACTCTACAATTATGACAAGTTGAAGCTCTCAAAAACATTTCCGATATCGTCTGAGAACTGTTTTTATTTTGTGTGTTTGTTTGTCTTTTTACCCACTATTTGCGTCATATAATTTCTTTCTTTAGAATAGTTATTACGATGACACTTGAGACACGTCTTTTTGTTGTTGTTGTTGTTGTTGTTGTTGTTGTTGTTGTTGTTTTTCTTTTCATTTTTACTCCGGTAGGAGGAGCGGTCGGCTTCCTCCGTTACGCCTAATTATTGTTGGTCGTAGAAGTCGTAAATACAGACAACGAAGAATAAAAAAACACAGATTCGGTGAAAGCGAACAATAAAGGCAAGAGAATTGATCTACATGTGTTATTGAAGGGAGGCAGAGACGCGTCATTAAATGTTTATTGTTTGCTAAGGGGTGGTGTGTAAATATTAATGACCATATTTATGCAAAAGGTCGCGGGAAAAGAACAGGAAGACGAGCCATATGTGCAGAAAAAAAGGGAGGAAACAAATATGTCGACAAAGAATGAATGGAATTTATAAATAAGAAAATATCGTTGTGTAAAGACAAAATCAGGGATATTTCTAAACAGAAATAAAAGCAACTATGAAAGTTACTACTATAATGGAGAATCGGTGTCTGTATAGATCGAAAATAATATTTTTTATTTCTGCCGGAAAGCCGTATGTGCAAAGTAATTTAGACACACGGGGAAAAAATTAGATTAAAAGACATATTTAACTATAAATGAAGCAGAAATTTATTCGAATTCTTTCTTTTTCTTTCTTTTTTTTATTTTAGATAGTCATCACTTATCAAGACTCGGTAGGCACTCAAGGATAAGGATTAATGAGTACCGTAATAGAAATTTAACAATAATTTATTTTAGAAGACGGCTCTTGAGAAACCCGTTCATATTGGTCTTGAAAACGATCATGTCATAGTCAGCCGGGAAGCAAAGTTGTGGTATTGTGTTCCACAGACGAACAGCTCTAAGATAAAAACTCTGCTCATGGAATCTTCGTTTAGATTTAGAAACAGATAGAGAGTAAAAGAAATTGCTGATAGTTGTTTTAGCTAGTCGAGTGTTTGCCTCGAACGACTTAACGAGGAGTATCAGAGAATGAAACTCAGTCGAACACTTGCCATGAAAATTACAGTAGAGCTAGTAACGTCTCTTCTGTGAAAATTACAGTAGAGGCTAGTAACGTCTCTTCTGTGAAACACAGGCTGCAGAGAGGAAAAAAGTGAATCCAACAGATGCTAGTCGTTTTTCTACCCTGTCAAAGCAAAAGAGAATGCTCTCGACAGTTTCTGTCCAGATGTGATAACAATATTTCACTCTAGGACGTACTTGGCTCTTATACAGGTAGAGGATTGCATAAGCGGTGAGATATCTACTGGAACGGTAGAATGATCAAACTATTTTCCCGGCGACTTTGGCAACGGATTTAATAGATGTACTCCATTTCTGATTAGGAGTTAAGATCAATCCTAAAAGCTTGTCAAAATATGGTGCTTCTCCAGGACGAGAGCAATTAATTACAATTTGGTCCAGATGGCGGTAAAAAGATTGATGGATAGAGAGAAGATTGGTTTGAAATGCATTAAAATGTTACTTTTCACCATGCTCAAAATGCTCCATTTAACCACGTGCCCAATATCAGAAAGGAGAGAATCAGAGAGGTCTTTGTCATTGCCGGCCTTTGAAGTGTTGCCATAGTTGGTAGTGTCGTCAGCATAAATGTCTACAAATGATCTAAGAATGTCATTTGGAAGATCATTGATGAAGATCAGGAAAAGAGTTGGGTTCAGGATGGAACTCGATAGGTTGCCAAATTTAATACTATGACCTTCTGATTTCCACCTTTCTACTTTCTTATAAACCTATCAGAGAGAAAGGATTTAATAATTGAGAGGACATCTTAATTCGAAAAAAAGGTTCGATTAAATTTTAGATAAAGATTTATAATTTGTATTATTTTTATTACCCATGCATGTTATTGACACGGCGGTTCGGCAAATTTAACTCACGACTTTAGTAAGTGCATATTGGTGTTACAAGAAAGATCCCCTTTTCTTGTAAGTAAGAAAAACATTATATGAGTAAAAATAAGATTTGATAGACCGAGATTCGAACCTTGTAAGGAAGGTTCGGAAATAGGTTCAGAAATAGAGTCACAAATGGAATGTAGAATTTCGCATTGTTCAATTTAATATAAAATAGAAGATATGCTTGAGTAAAAGGAATTTTGATTGTTCAATTCTTTTTTTATGAAAACTGAATTAAAATAAGGTCAGTTAGAAGAACGAACAATGGCACATTTAAATATGTTGAAAAATAAGTTAGGCTGAAAAATAGGTTAGAAGAATTCTTTGTCTGCAGAAATGGTTTGGACTTGTGCGAACAAGTCATGTTTAACCCACGTGAGTTTCCCACGTGTGTGTGACACGTGTTTGAAGCCACACATGACGTCATAGCAGAAAATGAATTCTCAATATAGTTTGCTAGTTTTAGGAGATTAGACAGAGTTGGACAGACAGGAGACAGAGCTGACATTGGTCAAAAGAGGGTCCCCCTTTGGAAGCGAAGGGTTAGAAAGTTTTAATCATGTAGTCGACTTTGAATTCCTGGAACCATCATCATTGCAACAGGTCGATTGTAATAAAAGAACAAATCATATTTTGTAACTGCGTCTCCGTGTCGTCTTTCAACCAAATTAAAGGTAATATAATTTTGTGTATAACTCATCTAAGTAATGTGTTCCTCTCTCCATCTAAGTAATGACTGTCCCCTCTCCTCTGTGATAAAGAACTGATAATCCTCCTCTCTAAATATATGTTATAAGAACCACAGATAGTAAAATGTATAAATGTCTCCTCTCTCTTCTTATCCTCTCACTTTATTACATGTCACTGTCTCTCCACAATATGAACACCTGGCTATACAACAGGCAGACTCGAGAATCTTTAAAGAAAAAAAATCGGAGGTTACATCGGCCGAAAATGTATGAGAATAACACCCAACTAATCCGAATAATAAAATAATGCAAAGTTTTTGTTTGTTTTTTATTTATAAAATGTGTTTGTCTTTATGTAAAACTAGTAGGCTACATTGGAGGTTTCCCGGACAAAAACGAAAATGTTGTATACTCCTGTATCAAGCTGTTCCTATTGAAATTTGTATTTAATTTTTATGGAAATTGCTCCAGACAAGACGTGAAGCCACATAATGTAAGAAACTAACAAAATGATTATCGAAAAGACAGGAGACGCCTATTTTCCTTAGTCTTGAAAAGACCAAGTCTATAGATAGGAGGAAAACAGTCACCGTTCACAAGATTATAGTTATTGGAAAGAAACTGTCTTGCAATGCGGTATCAAAACAGTGAATTGATTCAGACAACTAAACCAACGAGTATAACGAGATTGAATAAAGATAGCAGGGAATAGATCAGAAAATCCTGAAGAACACATGTCATAATAGTATCTATAAAAAAAAGACTGAGACTAGCAACATCACGTCTGTAAGAGAAAGAGGGGTTGAAGATAAGAAGATAGGGTGGAACCAATCAATTTATAGTATAAATACGTTTCTACATTTTTCAAGTTATCTGAAGCAAAACGTCATCCATGCCGCTTATATGTAATTTTTTGCTATTATGTTGTATTTTTATGTAAATTTCTATTTTTTATTATGTTGTGTTGTTATGTTAAGTTCTAAACTTTTTTGATATTATGTTGTGTTGTTATGTTAAGTTCTAAACTTTTTTGATATTATGTTGTGTTGTTGTGTTAAGTTCTAAACTTTTTTGTTATTATGTTGTGTTGTTATGTTAAGTTCTAATTTTCATGTTATTATGTTGTGTTGTTGTGTTAAGTTTAAACTTTTTGTTATTATGTTGTATTGTTATGTTAAGTTCAAATTTTTTGTTATTATGTCCTATTGGTTTTTGTTACTATGTGGTTATTTGGTTTCTTTTGTTTTTATGTCAGTTTATATACAAATATATATATACATATATATATATGTACATACATATATGCAGATATATATATATACATATACACATACATACATACATACATATATGTTTGACTGTTTATGTATATTCATGTTTATTTAATTTATATATTTGTTTATTTTCTATTGTTTTTGTTAGTTTTAAAACTATTTTGTATCGCTATCCCAGAATAAATTTTATCTTGTGAACACAATTGTTTGCTATTTCTCTTCTACAGTTTAATAGATGTCGGTGTTCTTTAAATTACAGGATAGCAAATTTTTCATGTAAGTATAATCTACATGGGTCGTCTAGGTCCCTACACGTGGTAGCTTGTCTTATTATTTTCCATTCGACTACCGGCGAATGCCCGCTTTCCTTGAGTTTCCAGTATGTATTTGCTAGCGTTGTTTTCATACGGTGTTTTTTTTATTGTTGAATATGAGCACAGATCCCACGATATCGAACAACAACACATAAAAATATGTCGTGAAAAAAAATAATTTCAGAATTCAATTTATTATTCAAAGGAAGATAGTTCTTATTCTGTCATTCATGTTCGAGATGAACGTAACGGTTAAAAGCGTTAATAATCAGTTCTAAACTTTTTTGTTATTATGTTGTATTGTTAAGCCCTATTTTCTTTTGTTATTATGTTGTATTGTTATGTTGTTCTAAACTTTTTTGTTATTATGTTGTGTTGTTATGTTAAGTTCTACACTTTTTTGTTATTATGTTTTGTTGTTATGTTAATTACTATTTTTGTTATTATGTTGTTTTAAACTTTTTTGTTATTATGTTGTATTGTTAAGTTCTAATTTTTTCTTATTATGTTCTGGTGTTATGCTAAGTTTTAAACTTTTTTGTTATTATGTTGTATTGTTATGTTAATTTCTATTTTTTGTTATTATGTTGTGTTGTTATGTTAAGTTTTAATTTTTTTGTAATTATGTTGTGTTGTTATGTTAATTTCTAAACTTTTTTGATATTATGTTGTATTGTAATGTTAAGTTCTAATTTTTATGTTATTATGTTGTGTTGTTATGTTAAGTTCTAATTTTTTTCTGATTATGTTTTGGTGTTATGTTAAGTTTTAAACTTTTTTGTTATTATGTTGTGTTGTTATATTAAGTTCTAAACTTTTTGTTATTATGTTGTATTGTTATGTTAAGTTTTAATTTTTTTGTTATTATTTTGTATTGTTATGTTAAGTTCAAATTTTTTTTTGTAATTATGTCTTGTTATGTTAAGTTCTAAACGTTCTGTTATTATGTTGTATTGTTATGTTAAGTTTTAATTTTTTTGTTATTATGTTGTATTCTTATGTTAAGTTCTAATTTTGTTGTTATTATGCTGTGTTCTTATGTTAAGTTATAAACTTTTTTGTTATTATGTTGTATTGTGAAGTTCTACACTTTCTGTTATTATGTTGTATTGTTATGTTAAGTTCTAATTTTTTTGTTATTGTGTTGCATTGTTATGTTAATTTCTAGTTTTTTGTAATAATGTTGTGTTGTTATGTTAAGTTTTATTTTTTTATTATGTTGTATTGTTATGTTAAGTTCATAGTTTTTGGTATTATGTTGTGCTGTTATGTTAAGTTTTAAACTATTTTGCTATCATGTTATGATTTTATTTTAAGTTATAACTTGTTTGATATTATGTTGTATTGTTATGTTAAGTTCTAATTTCTTTGCTATTGTGTTGGATTGTAATGTTAATTTCTATTTTTTGTTATTATGTTGTGTTCTAATGTTAAGTTTAAATTTTTTTGTTATTATATTGTGTTGTTATGTTAATTTCTAAACTTCTAAATTTTGTTATTATGTTGTATTGTTATGTTAAGTTCTAATTTTTTGTTATTATGTTTTGTTGTTATATTAAGTTTTAAACTTTTTTATTATTATGTTGTGTTGTTATGTTAAGTTCTATTTTTTGTTATTATGGTGTGTTGTTATTTTAAGTTGTATTTTTGTTATTATGTTGTATTGTTATGTTAAGTTCTAATTTTTTGTTATTATGTTGTATTGTTTTGTTAAGTTCTATTTTTTGTAATTATGTTGTGTTGTTATGTTAATTTCTAAACTTTTTGGATATTATGTTGTATTGTAATGTAAAGTTCTAAACTTTTTTGTTATTATGTTGTGTTGTTATATGTATTCTAATTTTGTTGTTATTATGTTGTGTTGTTGTGTATAGTTCTAATTTTTTTCTGATTATGTTTTGGTGTTATGTCAAGTTTTAAACTTTTTTGTTATTATGATGTGTTGTTATGTTAAGTTCTAAACTTTTTGTTATTATGTTGTATTGTTATGTTAAGTTTTAATTTTTTTTATTATTTTGTATTGTTATGCTAAGTTCAAATTTTTTTGTAATTATGTCTTGTTGTTATGTTAAGTTCTAAACGTTCTGTTATTATGTTGTATTGTTATGTTAAGTTTTAATTTTTTTGTTATTATGTTGTATTCTTATGTTAAGTTCTAATTTTGTTGTTATTATGCTGTGTTCTTATGTTAAGTTTTAAACTTTTTTGTTATTATGTTGTATTGTGAAGTTCTACACTTTCTGTTATTATGTTGTATTGTTATGTTAAGTTCTAATTTTTTTGTTATTGTGTTGCATTGTTATGTTAATTTCTAGTTTTTTTGTTATTATGTTGTATTGTTATGTTAATTTCTATTTTTTGTAATAATGTTGTGTTGTTATGTTAAGTTTTATTTTTTTTATTATGTTGTATTGTTATGTTAAGTTCATAGTTTTTTGTATTATGTTGTGCTGTTATGTTTAGTTTTAAACTATTTTGCTATCATGTTATGATTTTATTTTAAGTTATAACTTTTTTGATATTATGTTGTATTGTTATGTTAAGTTCTAATTTCTTTGCTATTGTGTTGGATTGTAATGTTAATTTCTATTTTTTGTTATTATGTTGTGTTCTAATGTTAAGTTTAAATTTTTTTGTTATTATATTGTGTTGTTATGTTAATTTCTTAACTTCTAAATTTTGTTATTATGTTGTATTGTTGTGTTAAGTTCTAATTTTTTGTTATTATGTTGTATTATTATGTTAAGTTCTAATTTTTTTGTTATTATGTTTTGTTGTTATATTAAGTTTTAAACTTTTTTGTTATTATGTTGTGTTGTTATGTTAAGTTCTATTTTTTGTTATTATGGTGTGTTGTTATTTTAAGTTGTATTTTTTGTTATTATGTTGTATTGTTATGTTAAGTTCTAATTTTTTGTTATTATGTTGTATTGTTTTGTTAAGTTCTAATTTTTTGTTATTATGTTATCCTGTTATGTTAATTTCTAAACTCTTTTGTTATTATGTTGTGTCGTTATGTTAATTTCTATGTTTTGTTATTATGTTGTATTGTTATGTTAAGTTCTAATTTTTTTGTTATTATGTTTTGTTGTTATATTAAGTTTGAAACTTTTTTGTTATTATGTTGTGTTTTATGTTAAGTTCTATTTTTTGTTATTATGTTGTGTTGTTATTTTAAGTTGTATTTTTTGTTATTATGCTGTATTGTTATGTTAAGTTCTAATTTTTTTGTTATTATGTTGTATTGTTTTGATAAGTTCTAATTTCTTGTTATTATGTTGTGTTGTTATGTTGAGTTCTAATGTTTTTGTTTTTATGTTGTGTTGTTATGCTAATTTCTAAACTTTTTTGTTATTATGTTGTATTGTTATGTTAATTTCTAAACTCTTTTGTTATTATGTTGTGTTGTTATGTTAATTTCTATGTTTTGTTATTATGTTGTATTGTTATGTTAAGTTCTAATTTTTTTGTTATTATGTTGTATTGGTATGTTAAGTTCTAAACTTTTTTGGTCTTATGTTGTATTGTTATGTTAAGTTCTAATTTTTTGTTATTATGTTGTATTGTTATGTTAAGTTCTAATTTTTTATTATGTTGTATTGTTAGGTTAAGTTCTAATTTTTTGTTATTATGTTGTGTTGTTATGTTAATTTCTATTTTTGTAATTATGTTGTATATAGAGTTACAAGCATTATTGTTTTGAATAAGGATCATTAAAAACACGGTTTTTCAGTTTCAAGTTGAAATTTTAAATCGACAAAAACTTTGGCACCAACCTTATAAATCTCCGATTTTGATCTGAGTTAAATTAATTCATAGAGCTTATCAAAGTAAGGTGATTCTTCAACGATCGGGCAATTAATTTCGATATAGCATTTAATTTCGGTTGAGATAAAATAAAGATCCGAGCGGGGTTGGTTAAAGAGAGTTTTAGAGATATTAAAAATAGCAAGCCACTTTCTTACTATTGCACCACGTGCTCAAAATCAATAAAATTTTAATTACCAGTGCTCTTTGAGGTGCTGCCATAGACAGTTATGGCCTCTGCTAAGGTTTCCTCAAATGATCCCAGAATATGATTTTGAAAATCATTAATGGCGATCAGGGAGAAAGTTGGACCTAGAATGGATTTATGAGACACGATGGCGTTAATACTTTATGTTTTTGTCTCCTACTCATCAACAACTACTTTTATATAATCATCAGGTATGCAGGATATAATGATTGCAAAAAGACATTCGCATATATCCAATAAATAGCAAGTTTGTAAAGCTATTTTGTGTGCTGACACTCTACTAAATGAAATATGAGAAATTACTTAGAAACCAAAATAATGATACGATATGTGTGTTTTTTTTTTTTAATAAATGGTAACAATATTATAAATCAAATGTTCTGGCCTTAACAAACCTTTTTCAATTCATTTTTTTACTTGGAGGTTCACCACTTATTAAGGCCCGGAAGCTACTCAAGGATGAGTGTTCAGCGTTAGTTAGATTGTGAGAAGATCAGAGTGGAACTTGGCTGGGATTAAATTATCCAAATGGACGAGTCAATAGGAATTTATTCACATCAGACTTGAAGACAACAATATTATAGCCAGTCATGAAGCAAACAAACGGTATTGCGTTCCGCAGACTAACAGTTGTAGGAAATAAACTCTGCAACGTGGAAATTTCTACCTCGTGACACATAGACCACGTAAAATTCCCAAATGGCCACCAATCTGGTACTGGTCAAGCCCATCGTTGCTTAACTTCGGTGATCTGGCGAGAACCGGTGTGACAATGTGAATATATATAGACAGCGATAGCTAGATAGATAGTTAACTAGTTGGATAGATAGATAGATAGATAGATAGATAGATAGATAGATAGATAGATAGATAGATAGATAGATAGATAGATAGATAGATTTAATTTTTTTAAACTTTTTTTCAAGATAAATTTTTCCTTAATTTATATATAGGGATTACTATCATTATTTTTAAAACTCTTATTTTCTCCATGATAGATTTATTATAAAAATAGTGGTTGATAGGCAGAAATCAGAAGCTCACAGTATTTATGCTGGTTTCCCTCGGGGTTTCACTCTGGGTCTAAATCTCTTTCTAATCTTCATCAATGATCTCCCAAATCACATTTTTAAATATTTGAACCGCCGTTTTAAATAATCAAATCATATTAAATTTACACGACTAACGATTACTACGCTATTGTCATAATGGTTACCGTACACATATTAACACTTATATTCAAGTGACCTCCGGGCCTTCATGACCCCTTTGAAAAAAAAAACGAATTCTCCTTAACCTAAAATGTATATAAAATGATGTTATCTATTTTCTTCATACCTTATTATAATGTTAATTTTTGTCCTCTTCTGATGAGAAGTATTTAGCTTTGAAATGGCATGGTCTGAATAGAGTTTTCCCTCCCCCTTATATTTTACTTATTGTGATCGTCTTTAACCTTATTGACATAATAATATGATAAAGTTCTAATGTAACTTTAATCCTTATCTCCTTATTTTTTTATTTCATATATATATATATATATATATATATATATATATAAGTAGGTTGTAGTTTGCTTGAAGCATTGTTGAAGAAAATTATAAGGTAAAATTAAAAGCCAAGAACAATGCGAGATTTTTTTTTATATAGAGTAAAATTAAATGCAAACAAAAGAAATAAAGTTCTTTTTTTTGTTGTTTGTTTTTTCTTTTTCACACAAATTTTTACTCTAAACAACAGTAATTTTTTTTTTCTGTTGTATTCAATGGTGATATAAATCTCAATATATTTCAGACTTATTAGTCCATTTTCAAGAGAAGACAGCGGAAGAGTGTTCAAAATTGGAAAAGTAGCCGCAGAGTTTGCCACGTGATACCGCGAAATATAAAACAAAAAATGACGTTAGGAGAACGTTAAAATAAATCAGTTGATGTTTGAAATACTTGTTGCGTTTGTGAATCAAGGGAGATGACTATTCAAGCAAGGTTTTTTGTTTTTTTTTTAATTATTGTTTTTCTTATGTTTTAAACTTATATTATAAAAGCGGAGCTCAATTCCAGTCTATTGTTTAGTGTGGGAGTATTTTTTGAAATAATTAAAGATTCGAGGATACGAAGTTGACCTACGTTTCTTGAAGAAGCAAGAATGTTGATGTGAAAATCTGGTTCTGAATTAATGCAAGTGCGAATATGTTTATAGAACGACGAAGCAGTAGTGTTTAAGTGCTCTTTAATGCGATGATGAAGCAATCTGGTAGTGCTTCCGATGTAAGATGCACTGCATTTAGCGCATTGTAGGTCGTAAACAACGTGGTTCTTAAAGCATAAACCTGTGTGTGATATTGGGCAATTAGAGAGTGAACAAGGGGAAGGTGTATGCGATGGATGTTTTCGGTTGAGCTGTTGTCTTAAAGTAGATCCAGTGTGGATGAGTTGAATGTTGAGCCCCTCGCTGCGGATGGCTTTTCGGATTGAAGATGAGATTTTGTCACTGAGGAAGGGTAGTTTTAGAAAACAATTGTTAGAGAAGGGTCGGGTGTTGCGTTTTTTCTTTTTAAGTGAGGATAGGATCGTATTAGGGTAGCCGTTTAGTGAGAGGGTCTGTAGGAAATTGTCAGTGTGTGTATGTTTGTCGGAGATGTTAGTGCATTTGTCTTGTATGCGTGAGATTTCGGCATGTGCGTAGTTTAGTTTGTCCTTGAGAGGTAGCGCAGATTTGAAATGTACGAAGAGGCGTTTGCTGGCGGGTTTTCTGTAGAATTCAGTGTATATGGCACCATTTTTTTTATTTGTATTTTAAAATCAAGTAGAGAAAGAGATTCCGAAGAGTCTGTGTGTTCTATAGTAAATTTTAAGTTTGGGTCGGCGTTATTGAATTTGTGGAAAATGTTAATAGCTTCTTCGCGGGAGTATGTGATAATTAAAATGTCATCGATATATCTAGTAAAAAGGAGATAAGAATAGCAGGTACTAAGGGTGTGTCTTTCGAGTTTGTCCATATAAGCAATGGCAAGAATACCGGATAGACTGGAGCCCATGGGTAGTCCAGATACTTGTTTGAACGTGTTTTGTAGGAAAGTAAAGTAAGTGTTGTCTACTATAATACGGAGGAGTTGTAAGAGATCTCCTGGAGTAATTCCGAAGCATTGTGGGTTTTTAGATGCTATAATGTCTGCCATGAGATTAATGGCTGGATGTGCAGGAATGGAGGTGTATAAAGAAACGACGTCTAGGCTAAATGGGTATCTGTATAGTTTGAGTAGATGGTGTGGTAGATCGTTGAGTCTGTTAATTACTTGGTTGGAACTACTAACATGGGCTGGGAAGGTAGAGAGTAGAGGTTTAAGTAGGCGGGATATTAAACTTAAAATTTACTATAGAACACACAGACTCTTCGGAATCTCTTTCTCTACTTGATTTTAAAATACAAATAAAAAAAAATGGTGCCATATACACTGAATTCTACAGAAAACCCGCCAGCAAACGCCTCTTCGTACATTTCAAATCTGCGCTACCTCTCAAGGACAAACTAAACTACGCACATGCCGAAATCTCACGCATACAAGACAAATGCACTAACATCTCCGACAAACATACACACACTAACAATTTCCTACAGACCCTCTCACTAAACGGCTACCCTAATACGATCCTATCCTCACTTAAAAAGAAAAAAACGCAACACCCGACCCTTCTCTAACAATTGTTTTCTAAAACTACCCTTCCTCAGTGACAAAATCTCATCTTCAATCCGAAAAGCCATCCGCAGCGAGGGGCTCAACATTCAACTCATCCACACTGGATCTACTTTAAGACAACAGCTCAACCGAAAACATCCATCGCATACACCTTCCCCTTGTTCACTCTCTAATTGCCCAATATCACACACAGGTTTATGCTTTAAGAACCACGTTGTTTACGACCTACAATGCGCTAAATGCAGTGCATCTTACATCGGAAGCACTACCAGATTGCTTCATCACCGCATTAAAGAGCACTTAAACACTACTGCTTCGTCGTTCTATAAACATATTCGCACTTGCATTAATTCAGAACCAGATTTTCACATCAACATTCTTGCTTCTTCAAGAAACGTAGGTCAACTTCGTATCCTCGAATCTTTAATTATTTCAAAAAATACTCCCACACTAAACAATAGACTGGAATTGAGCTCCGCTTTTATAATATAAGTTTAAAACATAAGAAAAACAATAATTAAAAAAAAAAAAAAAAAAAAAAAACCTTGCTTGAATAGTCATCTCCCTTGATTCACAAACGCAACAAGTATTTCAAACATCAACTGATTTATTTTAACGTTCTCCTAACGTCATTTTTTGTTTTATATTTCGCGGTATCACGTGGCAAACTCTGCGGCTACTTTTCCAATTTTGAACACTCTTCCGCTGTCTTCTCTTGAAAATGGACTAATAAGTCTGAAATATATTGAGATTTATATCACCATTGAATACAACAGAAAAAAAAATTACTGTTGTTTAGAGTAAAAATTTGTGTGAAAAAGAAAAAACAAACAACAAAAAAAGAACTTTATTTCTTTTGTTTGCATTTAATTTTACTCTATATAAAAAAAAAAATCTCGCATTGTTCTTGGCTTTTAATTTTACCTTATAATATATATATATATATATATATATATATATATATATATATATATATATATATATATAATGTAAATCCACTGAAACTCCTGTGTTTATCGAACAATGCTTGTGTTTATAGTACGTTTATCTATACAAAAATTTGTCAATTTATCGGCCTGATGAGGTGGCCCATCTGAATAGAGACACTACTGAATCCTGTATGCACATATGTAGCGAATAATGTTTGTATAAGTAAGCATAGCATGTATATATATATATATATATATATATATATATATATATATATATATATATATATATATATATATATATATATATATATATATATGATATGGCGTAATGGAAACAAATTAAAGATATGTGCAGCTTCTCTTCTAATTTTCGGATGTTAATCATGTCAAATCACACTTCATTTTCTTTTGACGGATTGATTGTTGCTATTTCTTCTGATGAGTTAAGGGCATAATAGATTTACTGATTGATATAATAGTTAAGTGGTTGATTTTGCGCTACGAAACAGATACTGTCAAGAATTGTAAAAGTCAACTGAATTAAAGGATGATCAACATCATGAATGTTGGAATATTGTTTTTTTGTCATTTATTCTCTCTCTCACTCTCTCTCTTTCTTTCTTTTTTTCTCTCTCTCTATCTCTCTCTCTCTCTCTCTATATATATATATATATATATATATATATATATATATATACTGTATCACAAAAGTGAGTACACTCCTCATATTTCTCCAAATATTTAAGTATATCTCTTTATGGGACAACGCTGAAAAAATTATTTTAGTCTGTTTTCAGCATATATAACAGAGTTCATTTGTTTTCCCTTCAAAATAATTCAAAATATAGCTATTAAAACTTAAATCCCTGGCAACAAAAGTGATTATACCCCTTACGAAAAATTGTCAATATTAACATACAACATGTCAACTCTCAATGTTTTGTGTGGCCACCATCATTATCCAAAACTGCTTTTACTCTCCTGGGTATAAAGTTTACCAGAGCTTCACATATAGCCACTGGAATGCTATCCCACTCTTCAATTACGATATCGTTTAGCTGGCGGATATTTGTGCACCTCCACCGTCTGCTTGAGGATGCCCCAAAGATGTTCTATTGGGTTCAAGTCTGGTGACATGCTTGGCCAGTCTATCATCTTTACCCTGAGCCTCTTCAGTAAAGCAATGGCTGTCTTTGATGTGTGTTTTGGGTCATTGTTCTGCTGGAACACTGCTCCATGACCCAGTTTCTGGAGGGAGGGGATCGTGCTTTGCTGCAATATTTGACAGTACATGTTGGAGTTCAAGTTTCCCTCGATGAAATGTAACTCCCCAATGCCCGCAGCACTCATGCTCCCCCAGAACATGACATTCCTACCACTATGCTTGACTGTAGGCATGAC
>NC_136497.1:63052740-63112740 GCF_053919585.1 Euprymna scolopes
GATAACCTTGGAATTTAGATGATGCCCCATTTTCGCATTTCTACTTTTTAAATAATATTTTAAGTTTTTAGTATGAATTAATCCTCTGCATATTTTCTTCACAAAATTATTAATTTAATTGGTTTATTTCCTAAATAATAAACTTCAATTTAAAATTCTAGTTTCTACTTAGATATTCCAACTATATCCTCCTCAATCTACGATAGTTTCGTATAAACTATGTTAGTAGTTTACGATCTCATAATATATTTTGCTTAACATTTTATTTCTTAAAAAGGAACTGTAATTACAAGGCTAAATTAAAATAATACCAATTAAAAATTATCTTCATTCCATATTTGTTATGTCAATAATTTAAATTTTAAACATTCTAAATCTTATAATTACTGAAGTATTTTATTTTAATCTTCCTTTATCTTCCCTCTCGTTATGATTCGTGAAAACTTTACGTTCTAAGAGAGATAACTCGGTTTATTCATTTTTTATCAATTTATCAATTTATCGAAATTTTAGGCATTTATATGTTAATATTTTGTGCTATAGTATTTATTAATCACCCCCGTTTAATTTTAAACTCATAATTCTAAGATGATTTTATTTGTAGTTTAATTTCCCACTTATTTTTCTTTGATTTTATATTTTAATTAAATTCATTTCCCTCCATCATATGCTTGTCTCAATATCTTGCAGTTACTTAATGTTAGATTTTTTAAATTCCTGTGTTATTGAATTTAATCGGGTTTAATTTGATTACCCATAACGATTACAAAAAACTACTTCTATTTTTCCTATTTAGATTATAGTTACTTTAGTTTTTATATCTTAATTTTATAATGTAATAATTTATTTATTTATTGAACCATTTAAAAATCTGTCAACCCTTATATTTCACCCTCAACATATAAAGTAAATTTTTCCTTTTTAAATTTATTTAATCATGTTTCCGGTGTGATAACAGGAATTTATTTCGATGAAGGCAGCTTTGTATAACATCTAACTTTTTGTTTCAAATTTCCTCTTTAGAATTCACTATGTGGTATGCTTCAAGTAAACATAGATTACATCTTTTTGATTTATCGGTTTATACTTTCTAGCTTTTTCTACTTTTGACGATTTTAATTCAAATTATTTTCTACTCTTACGTATTTCACTTAATCCCGTAATATTCCTTTTTTTGTTTTTTAATAAGTATTTTTGTTATATCCTTATTTCTATCCTTATCCTTATCCCTATTTGGTTCAATGTTAAATGATGCAACATGGTTTCGGTATCTTCCCTTAAATAAACAACCAGCCCACCTCCACCATGTATATCGTTTTACTGTGGATAATAATAAAACGATATACCTGGTGGTGGTGCGTGTGGGGGGGGGGTTAGGACAGTTACCGAAACCATGTTGCATCCAAACTTCGCATTTATATCCAATTCCAGAAATTAAGCCATTATTCTCCAATGGATATTCGTTAGGTATTCAACCGTTACACACTCTCTCTCCCTCTCTCTCTCTCTCTCTCTCTCTCTCTCTCTCTCTCTCTCATATATATATATATATATATATATATATATATATATATATATAGCAGAAGTACCCGTCGTTGACTGGGTTCAAAAACAGCCTACAGAAAATGGACTCTGATTTATGAAAGTATGATAGGTTATTAAAAGGAAGGGTTGTAAAGAGATAGCTTCGAATTTGGGGGTATCAAAACCAAAGCAAAATATGATTAAAGTAAAAATAAAATAGATAAACCCCATAATTTATTATACCATACCTGTTCACACTGAAACACTTCTCACAATATTCTGTGGATCTATATTAAAAAAACCTTGTTACACTTTGTGACAAATTCCCATTCTATGGAGGTCAGGCGCGAACGAACACCCCATAATTTTATCATACCATATTTCTTCAGACTGAAACATAATTATAAAAGTATACTTACGCAGATAGATATGAAAAATCTTTATTAAAGTTTGTGCCTATTTCCATTCTATGGAGGCCAGGCGCGAACGCAGATCCCACAATTTTATTATACCATCCCTAGTTAAGTTAAAACATACTTATCAAAATATTATTATGTACATCTATATCAAAAACACTTGGAAACGTTGTTTTTTTAATTTTTAAATTGTTTATTACCATACTTTGTGGACCAGGCGCGAAGACAGACTCCACAATTTTAATAAATCACCATTATGCCAGATCAAACATACCAATTCCTGTGTCTCGATACATCTATTATATGTGATCAGTTTTCTATAATAGTCAACCATATAGGAGTCTATTCGTGACCAGACACACTCACACACACACACAGACGTTCAACTTTATATTATAGAAAATATATATATATATATATATATATATATATATATATATATATTGCATAATTTTTCTGTTGAACATAATTTGTCAAATAGTAAAGACCACTTATGTCTGCATTTTGTGTTGCCTTATGAGTGTTCAGATTTCTAAACTGGCTTGTGAATTTTCCGTACTGATTGGCTATCTTAGTAATTTCGGTTACTAATGGAACCATTTTAAGTGATTGGGTACTCTAAAGCTGGTTCCAGAATGAACCGAAAGTACTCTGGTCATCTACTAGTACTGCAAGTCTATCAGCAAATTTCAGCGAGATTCAGCCTGAAATCCGAATACTCATTAGGCAACTCGAAAGGATAAAAAAAAGACCATATGCTAACATGTAATATTTACATATATACTATTTAACTACACACACACACACACACACACACACACATATATATATATATATATATATATATAGAGAGAGAGAGAGAGAGAGAGATAGAGAGAGAAAGAGAGAGAGAGGGAGCGAGAGAAGGCATTGAGATATTGTAGAATTGAATTTACAATATTTTATTCAAAACAAGGAATACGAAATAAAGGGAAAAGGTTCCATGGAGATTAAAAAATAGGCTCTTCTCATCTGAGGAGCAAAAGGTAAGTATAGATGAATATCTATTTTTGGTAGTCAGCTCAATTTTTGAAAACAGTCGAGTAAAAACAACTTTTTTAAAGAAAATAATATATAGGAAAAATGAAAAAAAAAAAACAGCAATATATATATATATATATATATATATATATATATATATATTGTTCTGGTAGTATCCACCTAATAAGCATACGTGGAGTGTCAACCACATAAATATGATTGGTACCGTAAAGACGCGAGAGAGCCAATGAAAGACTCATAAACACAACGAGATCGAGAGTCGACGACTATCCAGCCGACACTTTCTCCATGACTATACCAATGGACTATGTAAATATTGTATATACTTTCTTGCTCTCAATATATACTAGTATAATTATAATTCAGTATATTAGTATATTTATAATTCAGTATACTAGTATATTTATAATTCATATTTTTATGGTGAATTATTAATTTTTTTCAAGTACTTGATCATCTGTCTGTGTTCATCTGATTTTACTCGAGTTGGTTTTATTGCCGTTCTCTATGCCAATATACTTATCTCCTGATCATAGTTTGATCGTTATGGTTTGACCTCATGGTCAGACACGTTGCAAGCCATATCAGGACATCTGACATGAAAAGTAACTAACGGAATTTCCAAATCGGCTTGGAAGATAACCATTAATAATGAGTGCCCGTCATAGTTCTATTATGATAATTAAAACTTCAGAGACAGTTAAACTGCAAGACTTGATGGTTTTGTCTTTGAGTTCAACGCGTTTACTTATAAGTGTCGTCTGCCATATTTGACCGATTCTTGTGCTCCTAATGTTAACATAATTAATTTCACAACAGGCAAGAGTTTGACAAATTGATTTCGTAACGTCGTCAGTATAATCCACTGGAAGACGCTTATGCTTGGTATATTTCTTTTCATAAAGCGACGTAGCATATTCAATCACACACGCAATCTCTTGTGTCGTAATTATGCATGAATTTTCGTTATATTTTCTTGTTATTCGTATTACATTTACCTATGACCTATATTATATTTCTCTTAGTCTCTCTGTTTGTCTGTTCATCCCACATTGTCTTGGAAACTACAGGGGAGACCATGCTTAAATTTTGTATGGACGGTAATTTTTTAAGGTGTAATGAAATAAGTATTATTGAATCCGTTCGATGCACAGTTGCGGATTAATAGGGATTATTCATCATGATACCATAATTACTCTATAAGCTTTCTCGGAAACTACTGAAACGCTCTGGCTGAAATTATGTGTGGACCTTTGTTATGATAAGGTGTAGCGAACTGAGTGTTATTGTATCCATTTGATGCACACCTATGGAATTATAGGCATTATTCACCACTATACCAGATTTACACTAATTTTTCTTAGAAACTAGGAAGATTCGGGTGAAATTTTGTATGGACCTTTGTCATGTGCAGTGAACTATCTAACTAATATGGTATTTTCTCGATGTACACTTAGGAATTAGTTGGGATTAGTGTTTAATGCAAAAATGAGCATAAATTTAACCATATTTGAACGTCAATTTTGTCACATAGCTGAACGATTGGAAGCACACAGGTCGTCACACGTATAATGAAATGGACTTCCAAGGTATAACTAATTAGTGGTTTCGATTTCTTCTATTTGTCTTCATCCACCATTCAATGATTTAGAACAAAGATCACTTCGAATAAATGGTTGCTTTCTTTGATCAGATTAGTATCGATTTAGTCTTTTAAATGTACAATTAAGAAACTGTAACTATAGGACGGGCTTTTCCCTGGTTTGAAACTCTTACAAACAAGATGCATGCAAGAAGAATGGCCAATAAACAAGGTATGAATAACGATTGTGAATTTATGTAATGATGATGACAACTCTTTGAAAAGAAAACAACTGACCTAAATCACATGGTCGTAATCTCTCAACTGTATCTCGTATGTTATGTGTTAAAAAAACAAAACTCATCCTTCAAAAATATTTTTGAAGGATGAGTCAGTACCAAAATGACTAATTTTATTCTCACACCTTCAAACAGAATAATCGAGATGATTCCTAGCGATAATCTACTGTTTGCGTACATTCAAAATTAATTAATGGAAAAACAAGTTAACGTTTAATTATTCAATGTTTGGGGTCCGTTCAGTCAAGGAAAATAATGGCTGTAAATGTAATTTTGAAACAAGTATTCCGCAATCCCTGACCGCATATCTCCTGGATCGGCATTATTTAATTCCAGTGACAAGGAAAATCCAGGATGATTCGATAAAAATGCGAAGATAAGCTATGAGCACATACATCTGAAATTCACAAATGGTCACCCATTTTAGTATTAGCCAGGCTTAACTCATATGATCCAACGGGAACTGTTATGTCAATGTAATTAAAGATAGCACATTAGAAAAAGTCATAAATAATCTACATCTATATAATTATAAAACTCTATGGACCATGCGATCGTCCTTGTTTGCATCTTGTCCATCAAAAACATTGTTGTCATGGAAACTAGCTTGTATATAATAAAATTCACACTTTTCTCCACAGTCCAACCATATTGAGAACAAATAAACTTAGGCTTTGCTAAACTTGTAGGTATGGTTCCAATCATGAAGGGGTTTTGTAAGGTTTTGATTTCGGTTTCGATTCTAGCTGATGGCATTCAAATCATATCTTTTATACTTTTGAAATCACGACTATATAGTGGATACAATATAATATAAAATAATTAACTCATAATAATAATAATAATAATAATAATAATAATAATAATAATAATAATAATAATAATAAATACAAAATTTGAGTAAATTAAAATATCATATTTAAACGTATTTTACGATAATGATAAAGCTGGACGCTCCAGCTAGTATACAATATATTTTATTGTAATTGCTGGATGTTCTTTTATGTGTTCACCTTAATGGTTGTATATAAACTTCACGTGAGTAGAGTTTAGGTTGCTAGTTTACGTGATTTGATGACGACTAACAGCACAGTCTTAAAAATTATCAAAATGTTTTTATTATTAATAGTAAAATGTTTGAATACCGCAATGTATATTTCATAAACAGTGCCTTCATTGTTGTCCCTCGTGGTATCAGAATGCTATATACTAATCGAAAATTGTCTATGAAATATTAAATTCCAAACTGGTTAGCCATCTGATACTGGCCAGGCTCGATTTTGCTTAACTCCGGTGATCTAACAAGAACCGATTTGTCAACGGTCTTGCAAACTGACTATCAGCGATCTTGTCAACGAACTTGCCAGAATATAAACGAGGATATATGTATAATGCCCCCATCACGAAAACATATTACCATTGGTTAGCGAGGAAGACTAATTACCCTACGTTTTCGGGTTAGATCCTACATCTCTCTCTCTCTCTCTCTCTCTCTCTCTCTCTCTCTCCCTCTCTCTCTCTCTCTTTTATTTTTTTATTTCGCCATTGTGCCAATATCCTCCACTCGAGCAAAAGTTAATTACCAACTCATTTAATTCACTATCCTCTTTTCTTTCGCGTTCTTTTCCACCTTCGCGGTACGGGTTTAGGCCTGCCTGCCTACTTACTACCACTTTTTGTTTTGTTTTTTTTTTTTTTTTTGCTCAACACACACCTCCAAACACCCAGGCAACGCCTGACACCCCCGCTAGTTATATATAAAATGGAAACGCCATGATTTTATTACGAGGACTCCTAATACACTATTAATACAATCATTAGATTGTTTATAAAACTTTAATGTCCCCAGATCAGGCTGTCTGAAATTACTAATTTCGTTCACTAAAATCCACAAGCAGTGATATTGTTATTTTGTTACCATTTGCAAAACTCAATCATGTTTTGCAAAATCAAAAACAAAAACAACAATTTTCTTCTTTAAAACAAAGAAAACGAACACCAGGAATAACTGCTTTAAGATATAGAGACCTTGTATCATAGAAACTTTTCCTAAAATTACCGTATACGACATTCAATAACCCAAAAAGTGTTGATATGCCGTAAAACAAGACAAAACATAATCATATGAAGAACTTGAAGCATAAAAGCATTTTTCTCAAAATTACTGCATTCGACATTAAATAACGTCCGAAACAAAACAACCAAACCAAACCTCATGAATAAATATTTGAAGATATAAAGAATTTGAACACAAAACGTTTTTGTTTTCAATTAACATATTCGGCATGAAATAGCTTGAAATGGCTGATATGTCGCGAAGCAAAAAAAAAAAAAAAGCAGACAGGCAAACTTTATAAAATATTTTCTAGAAAAGAATTGTGCTTCAGTTGAGTGCAAGACTTTATTTTCAGTTGAACAGCCGGATAGACGAAATGGCAGAGAGAAGATAGAAATATTTATATTACAAATTGCATCATAAAAATACAAATGTGTTTTATTAAATTTGATAATTTGCAATAAGATATCTAAGTCTGTATATTTTAAAATCATAAATTGCATATCACAGTAAGTACCGGCCGGTTCGTTTATATCATAAATTCCTATGACGCAATCTTCTTACTAAGTCCAGCAATCCCTCCATGACTGGGTTATTATTTAAAAATCTTTTCTCTCTAAGATATCACATGATTCTCTCGGTTAATCCTGGTTTCGTATTTCTTAATTCATCTCTCTTTTCTCTATATAACAATATTCATGTCTAAAGTCGACATCAGCTTCACCACGCAACTTATAATGCAATAATGTACTTTCTGTTTTACAGGTGTAACTTGTTAGGAACCCTAAACTGCGACTTGGCTTGGTTGAATTGGCAGTGCGAAACTGATGATATAATTCGGTATTCAAAGCGTTTTATCTGCCGGCAAGAAATCGTCGAAAACCTGGATGGAAGCGGTTCGATGTCCAAGATTGTTTGGGCGACACATACGACATGCCTAGCAACTAGAACTGGACAAATAACAACTGCGGGTCAGCGGAGACAGAAATCGATATAATCGAAGCTGTTTGGCAATATGTAGGCGAGAACTGCCGATAAAACAGCTGCGATATCTGCCAATGTATTACGTGATACGAAGTGTGTACAGCATTGCTTTTTTTAAGGGTGTGGAGAGACTACTTGATTCCTATGGAAGGGATTTTTTTTATCTTTTGGAGAATGATGCTTGCTTTCCCTGGCTTTTAAATTATAACTTCTAAATTAGTACCTATTTACTTGACCCCAAACGGAGGAAGAGGGGTTAAATAGAATGTCGGTTTTAAATATGGGGAAAATCTGTTTCATAAATCGGGCTGTGACAACAGCATATTCTTTTCATTGTTTTGACTCTTGAGTATGTATCCGTTAATATCTTTTATATATATATATATAGACTGATGTGGTTCTCGGTTGATTGGCTGTATCTTACTGTGTCGTATATATACTCAAGAGTAAAAAAAAATGTCACGGCCCTATTCATAAAGAAAAAAAAACACACTTTGGGTTAAGATAGAAGTAAAATTGTTTCAGTCATAAAGAAATTCTCCTTCCTTGAGCGAAAATAGAAATGTTTCATAGCATTCATATAAAAGACTATCTAACGAACATTAGTTTATTATTTGCGAGCAGGGATATCCAACGTTGCCCGGTATTAAATAATGATCAACGAATGTTTCACACTCCCATATGTTTTATTGCAATCGAAGTCGGTAAAATCGCACGATTTTCAATCAAATCAATTGTCTTCTCTAGTTAGGAACACATTGCAGTGCACAGGGAGATAAACTCACATGCCCCTCCGCAGTGACTTAGCCCACAATGCATTGTAGTCTACATTGCACTGTAGAGAACCTACTGTTAATTGTATAAAATTATTTTTTATATATAATGGCTTGAACTAAAATGTAAAACTCAAGTATCATGCTTCAATTGTGCTCTAAATAGAAACATTTATGTCTAAACTGCCCTAATCATATCCAAGAACCTATTGTTGATTTTATATGCCTGACCTTACTGCTTGTGCGGTGATAATGGCTTGAATTTAAGTTTAAAATGAAAAAAGTCAAGGATCATAGTTCAAATGTACTTTAAACGGTAGCATTTAATGCTGAACGCACCTCTGTCATATCAAAGAACCTACTGTTGATTTTAAATGTCTGGCCTTTCAGCTTGTGTGATAATAAAACTTCTTATGGTGTTAGGCTGTGTATCTGTTAATTTTGGTCCACATCGCCTGTTCCTTTCTTCATCTGATTATTTCAATTATCGATTATCGATACTTATCGAAGACATTCTGATACAAAATCTAAGAACACTAGCAGTTATATAAAGTTTTTTCGTGTGAAATTTCGTAAAAATCGACCCAACCGTTTTCGAGTCCATAGTAAACGAACTCACGCAAACACACACAAAGTTCCTTTTTTATAATAGAGATTAACGCAAAAAAAAACTTATTCTCGAACGGCCTTCGGGTCTTGATAAGTGATGACTCCTTTGTAAAAAAAAATATATAATAATAATATGACCTCTGTTAATAACACCCAAGTTTTCAATGGATGCTATCATAAAATATATGCGCAAGACTGTTTTGTGTATGCACATTGAAATTATTTAAAAAGAATTTTGTCGGTGTGTGTGTTCATTCCCTGTAGACTCGGAAACGGTTGTGCCGCTTATTTTAAAATCACGCACGAAAGTACTTAATGTGGCTGTGTGTAATCTTACGTACGTTTGTGTCGAAATGCGTCTGATAAGTATTGAAAATCGATAATTGGAAAAAATCTGATTAAATAAGGGCCTACGATTTTGACCAAAGTTAACACTTTTATACAATCTAACATAACAAGCACATCTGAAAGTTAAAATACATCGCACAAGCAGAAAGGCCCGGCTTAAAAAATCAAATGTAGATTCTTTTATAAGACAGGGGCGCGTTTAAAATGAATGCTCCTTTTTAGAGCAGAATCGAACCATGATACTTGGCTTTTGTACGTTTAACTTTAATTTGTGTAATTATATAAAAATAATTTCATAAAACCAACAATAGGTTCTTTGATATGACAGGAATGCGCTAGTAATTAATGTTTCTGTTTAGAGCACAACTGAACCATGATACTTGACTTTTGCATTAATCGGGTCTTTATTTACAGATACTTTTATAAAATCAATAGTAGATTCTCTACAGTGCAATGTAGACTACAATATATTATAGACTAACTCACTGGGAAGGCATGAAAACTTTTCTGACCTCAATAGAGCAGGCAATCAATCGATTTGATTAAAAAATTGACGATTTTCCACATATATATAAGCGTCTTTTTTTAATATATATGTATAGAAACCATTTATTTTTTTTTTTTTTACACAGTGATCACCACTTATCAAGGCCCGGAAGCCACTCAGGGATAAGGGTTATTGCAAGTACATTAAGTTAGTGTGGAGATTTGATGAAGTGTTTACTTAAGGGGGCGGTTCATTAGGAATTTGTTAACATTAGACTTGAAGACATCCAAGTTGTAGTCCGGAGGGAAGCAGGCAGACGGAACAGAGTTCCACAGGCGTGTAGTTCTAAGAAAGAAGCTTTGTTCATGGAATCCGCGTTTTGATTTAGGCACAGATATAGAGTGGGGGAAATTTTTCACAGTGGATTCAGCTAGACGGGTGTTTTTCGTGAAAGATTGGCGAGGGGGGACCAGGGATTGGAGTTCAGACGAGCACCTGCCATGAAAATAACGATAAAACAAGGATAGGCTCGCAACGTCTCTTCTGTGGGAGAGGGGTTGCAGGGTAGAGAAAAGGGCATCCCCCACTAAACCACGAAGTCTATTTTGTACTCTGTCAAGGCATGATAGGCTGTTTTTGGCAGCTCCTGCCCAGATATGGCAACAGTATTCCATCCTTGGACGTACTTGGCTTTTATATAGATAGAGAATTGCATCAGTAGTGATATATCTTCTGGGGCGGTAGAAGGATCCCACCATCTTTCCAGCGACCTTAGCAACAGACTTGATGTACGTGTTCCATTTCAGATCAGGAGTAAAGGTCAAACCCAGAAGCTTGTCAAAACACGGGGCCTCACCCAGACGAGAGCCATCCATCACAATTGATGCCAGCTGAGGATCAGAGCGTTGATGATGTAAGGATAGGAGTTTGGTTTTGGATGCATTAAAGGTAACTAGCCACATCTTCCCCCACTGAACCACGCGCTCGAGATCAGAGGAGAGAGAATCAGAGAGAACTTCGTCATTTACAGCCTTTGATGTGTTGCCGTAGATGGTCGTGTCATCAGCATAGATGTCAACGAATGATTTAAGTATGTGTTTAGGGAGGTCATTGATGTAGATCAGGAAGAGAGTTGGGCCCAGGATTGACCCCTGAGGGACTCCAGCATTTATATTGCAGGCCTCCGATTTTTGTCCATCGACCACTACTCTTATGAGCCTATCGGAGAGAAATGATTTAATGATTGAGAAAACATTTCCAGTTATACCGTAGCTGGAAATCTTGTGAAGTAGACCCTTATGCCATACCTTGTCGAAGGCCTTTGATATGTCAAGAGCAATTGCCCTAGAAAGGAAGCCTTTGTCAAGAGATTCACTAATCCTGTGGGATATAACCGTCAGCACATCTGCGGTAGATCTTGCAGAGCGGAAACCATATTGTGTGTCACTAAGAAGGTTATTCCTGCTGAGGTGGTTGACTATTTCTATATTTAATATTGATTCCAGCAACTTACTCATAACACAGAGAAGACTTATTGGTCTGTACTGAGAGGGAGATGACTTATCACCTGAATTCTTAAATACAGGGCAAACTGATGAGGTCTTCCAGGGGGTCGGAAAGCACTTCTCCTTAAGGCAGCGCTTAAATAGTTTCGTAAGTATGGGAGCAAGTTCTGGTTGAAGCTTTTTTAACACTATAATTGGGATGCCATCAGGGCCAGTTGCTTTACTAGAATCTAGGTTTTTTATAAGCTTGGCGACCTCATGCACGGATATTTGTATGTTACCTAGCTTGTTCTGTGTTATAGGAGGAAATATGGGGAGTTGATGGCCTTCGTCGCATAGGGTAGAATTAGCTGCAAAGTTCTTTGCAAATAGTTTGGCCTTGTCTGACGCTGACGAGATGACCTCTGGTCCGTTGATAATGGTTGGGATAGAACGCACACTTTTATTTTATAAATATACCTTGACGCATTATATATATTTATAAATAGATATATTCTTTGAACTATTTTATATGAAAATCGCTCCAGGCAAGGCATGAAGTCACTTGAGGTAATGAATAAAAAAATTATTACATCATGTTAAAAAAATAGTCAAAGATAGGTAGAAGTAAATCATAAATCGATGATGTCAGATCAAAGTTATATTTATTTTGTTTCAGGTAATGTTTTAAGATCTGATTTAAAGAAAATCAAAATAGCTCAGTTCGTAGAACAACAATATGAAGATCTTAAGTTTTCAATAAAGATTTCCGGTCATGTTCGGTTTATTTGTTGGAAATTTATTATCTAAGTAATAATTTACTTGTCTGGCGTCCGGTGTCACAAAAAAAAAACATCAGCATCGCAAACATTAATTAATGAGAAACGAATTACCTCTTTTTATAGTCGTCCTTTATCAGTTAAAAATCATTAAAAGCCATTTCCTCTCTAAGATTTTCAAAACAAAAAAAAACATGGCTGTCTGTTTACGGTTTCAAATTGGCCATTTTATTTGATAATTTTTTTTACAAAGTAATATTGAGAGGAGATTGTAAGTTTTTTTTTCCATTTTAGCTTCTTTTTATAATTAAAAGATGTGTAAATGAATTGTTCCTTTATAATTTAAATAAAAATTATTCAGAAAAATAAAATCAAACCATGTGTAGTGTGTTGAATTTTCATTTTTTTACATGGAGGTCACCACTTATCAAGGCCCGGAAGCCACTCGGGGATAAGGGTTATTGCGTCTACAGTAATCAATGGAATAGTATCGTAGTAATCGTTAGTATTGGAGATTTTAAAAAGTGTCTTACTGAAGGGGGCGGTTCATCAGGAATTTGTTTATTTTGGACTTGAAGACATCCAAGTTGTAGTCAGGTGGGAAAACGGCAAACGGAAGAGAGTTCCACAGTCGTGCAGTTCTAAGAAAGAAGCTTTGCTCATGGAATCTACGCTTTGATTTAGGCACAGGTAAAGAGTGGGGAAAATTAATGGCAGTGGTTTCAACTAGACGGATGTTTATCGTGAAAGATTGGCGAAAGGGGGGACCAAAGATTGAAACTCAGACGAGCACTTGCCATGGAAATAACGATAAAACAAAGATAGGCTTGCAACATCTTTTCTGTGGGAGAGAGGTTGCAGGCAAAAGAAAAGGGCATCCCCGACTACCAACTACCGTGAAATTTCTACGGGTTCTGCTAGTTTAGTATTAATGCAATATTTTTCATTTCTAAAAAGATTGGCTGACGGATAGATAGGCTCACAGAAAATGATGCTTATATTACGAGTGAATAGATATAATAGGATACAATAAGTAAGTGTAGAGAAAATCGATACCTCCGTCTCGAAAGATAATGGATACCCCCTGTAGGGGGCAGTTGCCGTGTAATTGTGGGGCAAGGGTTGCGCAATCACTCCTAAATCAGCACTGTTTGAATTCACTGGCAAGGAGAAGCACATGATGACTGAAAACAATGCTTAAATTAGCGGAGAGCACAGACAACATTTGGAATGGTCACCCATTTGTCTCATCGTTGCTTAACTTCAATGATCTGACGGGAACCAGTGTGTCAAAATAAATAGAGGCAGGAGAAATAAAAGAAGTTGATAATAAGAGGGTGAGAATAAATCAGTGAATGTGTGCTTAATTTTAAAATCAAAGTCTTCCCTACAACTGGTCAATAAGAGAAGCTGAAAATCTATTAGTGGCTTCCCACTCTTATTGGTCGGGAAATTAGTATGGCACTGGTCATGATGCGGTGAACACATCTCGAAGTGAAGATTTAGGTTTTCTCTCTTCGAGCCTCTAATTGACAATGATTCAGTAGCAAACCTTTCAATTATTAATTTGCGGATCAACGAAGAGTTATCACAAATTGAGTAAGGTGTGCATTGAAATGTGTAAGTTCCCGTGTAGCTGGATACGTTCTTGTACATCACGCAGCGTATGTTGGCACGTAATACATGATACATGTGTGAAAGCTGACTTGATGATTGCCAGAAAGAATTACGAGTTGGTTACCATTACGTGTACTTCAAACTTACTATAAACATTGATACAATATATATATATATATATATATATATATATATATATATATATATATATATATATATATATATATATATATATATATATATACACTAAACTTTGTATCCCGGGGAAAAGCTGTACTGTTTATTTAGAATTAGTGCTTTCTGCCAAATTGATGATTGATGTTTAAATTTTTGTCTCATTTTTTTTATTAAATACTAATCCCTATTAATCTATGCAAATCCCTTTTGATCCTTATTTGGGGATCGAACAGATACCATAATAGTTACATCCCTGCATATTATAATTACAAAAATCTATACACAATTTCAGTCAGATCGTTCAGCCAGTAAATATGGTATTATGGTGACTAATCCCGCATTAACCAATATTGATCCGTAAATTTGAATCGAACGAATATCATAATACTTAGTTCTCTATAATCTATAACCACGGTCCATACAAAATCTTAGCTAAATCAACACAGTAGTTTCTGAGAAAAATTAGGACACGTAGATGGATAGCAGCCAAATATTTAACTAATATATATATACTAGCAGGGGTGCCCGGCGTTGCTCGGGTGTTTGGAGGTGTATGCTGTGCAAAAAAAGCAAAAAAACAAAAAAAATGGTTAATTTTTTAAAACTTTGACCCCTATTATGACCCCTTAAAATTTATTGTTTCGGGCTCAAATCACTTGATTAAGTTAGATCCATGTTCAAGGAACCTATATCTAAAATTTCAAGTGTCTAGACCCAAAATTGTCGGAGGAGTTTGGTAGAGTTCTTAAAGGTCAAATCGTTGAAATTTGACCCCTTAACAGCCAAATTTCTGGCTGACACCCGTCACATCGATTTTCCCAAATCTCAGTACCCGGTATTTCAAATACTATAGACTAAAAATTGATAGAGTTATTGCGTAGGGAAATGTACACAGACAGACAGACACACAGACACACAGACAGACAGACAGACACGTTCACTTTTATATATATATATATATATATATATATATATATATATATATATATATATATATATATATAAAGTTGAGTGTTTTCTGCCCTGATATTCATATTATAGGCCCACTTTTTCTATTTTTAAAAATATTGAAAATAAACATTTTAATATACTCAGTCATGGATATGCGATCGACTACACGAAGGTTGGCTAATTTGCATATCCCTTTGACAACGAGCGTTAATTAATTACTTATTTGTTTTTTATTGTTTATTTTAGATGATTGGTTTCATTTACTTATAAATATTGGATTTTATTTATACATAGTTTCTATATTCTGTATAATTGCGTAGAAATTAAGAAACGTTACAGTACATGGAAATAGTTATATACATTTTTTTTTTTTTTTTTTACACAGTGACCACCACTTATCAAGGCCCGGAAGCCACTCAGGGATAAGGGTTATTGCAAGTACATTACGTTAGTGAGATTTTATGAAGTGTTTAATTAGGGGGGCGGTTCATTAGGAATTTGTTAACATTAGACTTGAAGACATCCAAGTTGTAGTCCGGAGGGAAGCAGGCAGACGGAACAGAGTTCCACAGGCGTGCAGTTCTAAGAAAGAAGCTTTGCTCATGGAATCCGCGTTTTGATTTAGGCACAGATATAGAGTGGGGGAAATTTTTCACAGTGGATTCAGCTAGACGGGTGTTTTTCGTGAAAGTTTGGCGAGGGGGGACCAGGGATTGGAGTTCAGACGAGCACCTGCCATGAAAATAACGATAAAACAAGGATAGGCTCGCAACGTCTCTTCTGTGGGAGAGGGGTTGCAGGGTAGAGAAAAGGGCATCCCCCACTAAACCACGAAGTCTATTTTGTACTCTGTCAAGGCATGATAGGCTGTTTTTGGCAGCTCCTGCCCAGATATGGCAACAGTATTCCATCCTTATATATATATGCATATAAATGTAACTTTGTCAGAGTATGTGCGAAAATTCTCTACCAAACTTCTCTCTGAACAGTTGGTGTATAGAGTTGACGCTTGATATACAGGGTATCTGGACCTATAGCACACTTTCGATTTGATTTTTAGGCGGCAAAATTTGCTGCCTAGGTGTAAAAATTAAAAACGAAATCGCTGACGTTGGCAAATTAAGTCGAATAAAAAATTACCCCTGAAAAATTAAACATTCATAGCTCAAATTCGCTTCATTTTTACCATGTCTCGCTCATCTATCGGTGGCTCAACCGACAACGACACTGGATAGATAAATAGTGACCAAGGCTGAGTGATAAACGTTCCGGTTTTGATTCTAGCGTATCATACTCAAGTGAGTTTTTTTAACTTTTGTAATTATTATTGGATAATTATCAGTAGAGAATTGGCTCTATAATAATAAATAAGAAATCTGGCTGAATTAAAATATAATATTTATGCGTATTTTATAACCGGGCTACGTCAAGTGGCCTGCTAGTATATATATATATATATATATATATATATATATATATATATATATATATATATATATATATATATATATATATATATATAAAGCTGTGTGTCTTGGTCTGTACACGAATAGGCTTCTGCATTGTTTATTATTATACTAAACTGACCACATAGAAAGATAGAAGAGGAATGGGTCTAATAAAATGGATCTCCAAGGGGATGGTCACTTATAAAGGGAACACTATGCACGTTTACACTAATTTACTTGGAGCTACCAATTTTGGCAGGATAATCCACCGTGGTGAAAAGAAAGTATTGGCGGGTTACACCACTCAATACCCCCAAGGGGCGTGGAGCTCCTAAGGGGATCACTTATAACTGGATACTCTATGCACACTCACACCGTATGATGTCCACTTGTAGAGTTACCAAATATAGCAGGATAGCCAAACATGGAGTGGAGGAAGTTTTGACGGGTTACACCGCTCACCGTCATTAACAAGGGTGGAGCCCCAGTAATGTAACTTATAACTGGGAATTCTATGCACGCTCACACAGTTTGACGTAGAGCTACCGAACTTGCCATGATAACACACCATGGGAAATGAAGGGCTGCAGATTACATCGGTCACTTCCAGCAATGGGGGTGGGCCCCATAGGGGTCACTTCTAATAGGCAACTCTAATTAATGTTCATACGTTAGTGTCAATGAAGATTCTCAATACTGCCTCCTCTTATTCGTTCGAGCAATTGCCTCCAACCCTCAAAGATGATCCGAGCTGTGTGTTTATGTGTCGCTGTGTCAGTACATCTCTAGGACGGTGTAATAAATCTCAACGTCTGTGTGCCTGCCTGCCTATACATCTATAAAACAAAAGGGAATATAAGATACAAAAAGTATGTAGAAAATAAATATCAGTTTACAAGAATTTAAAGTTATTTCGTTCTATAAACCAGAGTTCATTTTTTAAAGTTCTTTTTTAACCCATTCAGCGAGGGGTATTTCTGCATATATATATATATATATATATATATATATATATATATATATATATATATATATACATATAAGTGAACTTTGGTTTGGTTTAGCAGTAAGAAATCCAACGAAGTGCTTAACTATTAAAAGTGAAGGTCCTTCTAAAAGTAAAGCCTCCTAATTTTAACGCAAAAGTTGAAGATCTACGAAGATGGGAGTGGTACTATTAAAATGAGCGACAATTTGTGCTCCAGAATTTATTTTCCGACATATTCACTCCATTCTTAATGCACTTTTGCCAGTAATTCAATGACGCATCTCTGTGTCTGACACATGTTCATGACCGGAGTTATATTCTTAGAGTCTCACATCACCAATATCTGCAACATAGAGATGAAACGTTAAGGTCATAAATGCATAAGTTCAGTCATCATAACAATGCCATTTGCAATCCTATCTGATATATTCGGGCAGAATAAAAAATAAAATAGGAGTCATTACTTTCGGGACGCCCTTTTTGATAAAAGCATAATACTTACTTATATATTTATTTATTGTGATCAGAACATATCAACAGATTAAAACCGGCTTAATAATCTCGAATCGAAACTACTAATCTTCTTGATAACTGATAGACAGTAGTTGGTATTCGAGATTATTTCTGAACAAAAACAACTACAAATTCAACCGTTATATTAATTAAATTTTATGCAAAAATGCTCCTTGCAGCCTTTCTAGGTTAATTCTTCATTATCACCTCCGTATTATACTAAGAATTTGGTCTGAGCAATTTCAACTGATTTCCGACTGGAGCTTAAACATGTCTGAAAATATGTAGTCAGAATGTGTGTATGAATAAGAATATATGCTATGTATATCTAGTTATTAACAGGAGGACTATTTAACTGTATGACAGTTTTTCAGTGTGGTTATGCAAGAGCTTAAAGCCAAAATCGAGAGGGGGGAGCCTACTTACGTCTATTATGTCTATGAAAACAGACAATGGTGTCGTACGATCATCTGAAGCCTCTGCCGACAGGACCAAACTAAAATAGAAATGTTAACTGAAAGTTTCTAAGTGATCATACTGCGAATAATAACCCGGAAGGGGAAACTATGGAGAGCATGAATAAAAATGACCTTGTTAATATCAGCTGCGTCTCTGTGATGCCATCTATTTCCCCTCAAGATATCTTCCAGCAAAGAGACATGAATTTCAAGACGTCTGCGCGGTGATACGTGCGACTGTATAACAAAAATCACTAAACTTTCCCGAGCGAATATATAACAGATGGAGTTTAATTTTATTGTTCTTAATAGCTGTAGTATTCCTCTCTGTGGGAACGTGTGTCTTATGCGTGTACTTTGCAAATAACATGATCGTCCGCTCACTGTCCTTGTCCGAGTTTGGCGCTTGATTTCGTCATTGATCGTTGTGTCAATCATGTGATCTTGATCAGTGCTGTAACAAGCGAATTTCCTTTCCAAATAAAATTACAAGTTTAGGTTTTAAAGCAAATAATATTTTATTTTGAGCAAGGGCTCGTAGCGTAACGGATAAAGTACTGCCTTAAAAATCTATTTGTACGTGACATTTGTGTCTTCTTGAAGGTTCAATTCTGTGATGATGATACTAAGAATGCAATTGCTAATTATCAGAATTTCTAACCCAGTCATGGCTGACGGAACCAGAGTATACTAATCGCGTAAAATAAAGAAAGGTTTCTGTTCGAAATTTCCTGCAGATTCCCAAGTTTGACAGAAATATTGTTAAATTCAACAAAATACACCTGAAGAAGATAGGAGGTCACATCGGTCGAAACGTTGTGTGAATATCACTCAAGATCTAAGAGTAGTCCGAATAATCAAAATACTGCAAATATTTTGTGAAGTTTTTTAACCAGTATTAACAAACATGAAACAATATATATGTAAAACAGAGATTTATTTGTTTTTTTAAAATTCACCAGCTGTGACAATCAGGCTTTAGTAGTGTGTATTCCTATTCCTGCTGTAGCTATTCATTTAAACCTGGAATCATAAGAATTGGTCAGTCATCTCATAAGATATATAGCAATAACATACTGATTTTTCAAGAGTCTTCGACAATTTTAAATGACTGTACAAAAAAGTCTGGGAATTTATTGAAGACACCTCGTACTTCTGTTGCTGTTCACGGGGCTAGTTAGTGTTTGTAGTTATACATTCGAGGATTTTCCTTAAGATTTCAGCTTTTTTTACGATTGCCGTCAGTTGTATTGTCTAAGTCTTTCCCTTAATTCTAATTCTTGTAGTTTTTTGTTTTTTTTTCTCATTTTTTTTTCTGGGCTGATCCTAGTGCTCCCACAATTACTGGTATTATATTGACTCTCTTCATGTTATACATTCATTTCAGTTATTGGCAAGCTTCATATATTTGCTTCGTTTATCCGGTTTTTTATTCTTCAATCTATGATCTGGTGCGACGACAAAATCTACAATTTAACAAGTTTTTTTTTTCTTTCTGGCTAATTATTATAACGTTCGGCCTCTTTGGTTTTATGAGTCTGTACTTTCAAATACAAAGGAATTTTCTGGTTTTCGTTTTTCAATAGTTTTCAGTTTGTGTCTGTACCATTTGTCTGCATGTTAAAACTCCAGTCGTTTGCATAGTTCCGAGTGGACTATTTACCCTACGTAGTCGTATCTATTGTATTTTTATGGACTTGTTTTCTGCATTCACTTATGTGATTTATCGTTTTATTTCTTTATCCGCAGTGTCTCCATTTACTGTTTTCCTAGTTTTATATATTTTAACTTTAATGTACTTCGTTAAAATCGCATTATTCTGTACAGCTACCAGTAGTGATTTGGTTTCAATGTTCAAGTGTCTATTGTCTTAGTCATCTTCAAGTGCTTTCGTTATTTTTTTTTTCTCTCGTTAGTTTTATGAATAGTCCACGTAACTGTTTCGCTTAATTTTTCTAGTTTTGTTGGGTGTTTTTCTTGTTTACATTATTGGGGGGGGGTCTGTGCGTGCGTGCGTGCGTGCGTGCGTGCGTGCGTGCGTGCGTGTGTGTGTGTGTGTGTGTGTGTGTGCGCGCGCGCGCCAACTGCAGGAGAAGTGTGTCGAGCAGCACCGGGGCCTCTACACCACGTTCGTCGACCTGACCAAGGCCTTCGACACTGTTTGCCGAAATGGCCTCTGGCGGATCATGAAAAAATTTGGTTGTCCAGACAGGTTCATCGCCATTGTCAGGCAGTTCCATGAGGGCATGACCGCTCGTGTTCTGGATGACGGCGACCCCTCAGAACCCTTCCCTGTGACCAACGGGGTCAAGCAGGGCTGTGTCTTAGCCCCGACGCTCTTCAGCATGGTTTTCTCTGCCATGCTCCAGGACGCTTTCAAAGACAGTCACTCTGGCATTGTCATCAAGTATAGATGTGACGGGGAATTGTTTAACATCAGGCGAATGCAGGCAGTCACGAAAGTGAGGGAAACCATCATCAGAGACCTTCTCTTTGCCGATGACTGTGCCCTTAATGCCCCAAATGAGATAGAGATGCAACGTCAAATGGACGGATTTTCCATCAGTTGTGACAACTTTGGTCTCACCATCAGTACAAAGAAGACAGAAGTTATGTACCAACCCGCCCCAGGAGATGCATACCATGAACCCGGCATCACTGTCAAAGGACAGAAGATCCATGCTGTGGAGCAATTCACCTACCTTGGCAGCACCCTCTCCCGCACCGCCAACATTGACATTGAGGTTAACCATAGGATCTCCACAGCGAGCAGTGCATTTGGAAGACTTAGAGACAATGTGTGGAAGAAGAGAGGCATTACACTCGCAACCAAACTGAAAGTATACAGAGCGGTCGTCCTGACAACCCTACTCTACGCCTGCGAAACTTGGACGCCATATAAAAGACATGAAAAACAATTGAATGGCTTCCAACTCAGATGCCTCCGTAATCTTCTCAACATCCGCTGGCAAGACAGAATTCCTGACACAGAAGTCTTGAAGCGCGCGGGGCTCCATACCATCACCACCATAATCCTCAAAACCCAGCTCCGGTGGGCAGGCCATGTCTATCGCATGCACGACAGCCGAATCCCCAAACAACTTTTCTATGGGGAACTCAGCCAGGGAAAGCGGAATGCAGGGGGCCAAAAGAAACGATATAAAGACTGTCTGAGAACGTCCCTAAAAGACTTTGACATTAGCCCCCAGTCTTGGGAGAGTCGCGCTGCTAAACGTTCGGCCTGGCGCTGCGTCATCAGCCTAGGAGCCGACAGGGCAGAGAATCAACGCATGACACACGACCAGCAGAAGCGCAAGAGGAGGAAGGAGAGAGCTGCCGGTTCACAGCCTGCCGATACCGCCTTCACGTGTCCAGAGTGTGGAAGAGTCTGCCGAGCACGGATTGGCCTCATCAGCCATCTCAGGACCCACCGACCCCCGACGCCGAACTGATTGATACCTTGGTCATCGTCGACTTCGACGGACGAGCAAGAAGAAGAAGAAGTGTGTGTGTGTGTGTGTGTGTGTGTGTGTGTGTGTGTGTGTGTGTGTGTGTGTGTGTGTGTGTGTGTGTCTTCCACACAGTATTCTACACTTACCTGTCCTCTTCCCCCTTCGGTCCTTTTAACGTAGAGTCGGTCAGTATCATGTTTATTACGTAATGCACGTCATTAGTTTCTTTGTGTTCTGGTAAAGTTTCTGACGTGTTCTTCGTTGGTTCAGCCTATAAATCGGCAAAATTATCTCATAAATTATAATGCCCAGTTTTTTATGTTTTAGCTGGATTTCTACTGTAAACTTTTGTTTTTTAACAGTTTCCTTTTCATTCTCAAGTATTTTCCCCCAACAATAAGAATATCCAACAACTAGTCACTAATATTCCCTTCCGCTTTTTGTCACTTTTTTATTGTACAATTTATCCACATTATTTTTATACAATCTTTCACACAAAAAGAAGGGAGACAATTCAGATTGTTCAATTCGCGTGTAACTTCCGCAAGTCTGAACACAACTCGTGCCAATCAAACTATTTCCAGAGCCATTTTAAAGATCCATAACTTTCATGTGATTACTATAAGAAACGTTTTATATATTCATCGCGTGTCTGGCAAGAATACTCTCCGAATATCCGTCGCATATTCCCACAGCATAAAAATGTCAGAAAGGCCCAAATATCTGCGCATCTGAAAGCACTCTCTCAAAAACCGTTGCAATGATTCTATAATTTAAAGCTTTTTTAACAACTGAATTATTTTTGTGTTGAAACATGATCTCTCTATTAATCTTTCCTGTGATTCTCTCAATTTATTCAAACTAAAGTATCTAAAAGAAAGAATATAAAATTTAGAGTCTATGAATGTATTTTCAATTTGTCCTGGACACATATTTGCATGAAAATTGCGTGTATGACGCAACTATTATCAGCTGCCCACAAAAGATGATTTTATAAGCGAAATTACCCTTTCCTTTTATAGATTTTCGAAACATACACATAATCTATGAATTATTTGGCCTGTTGACTATAGCGAGTAACCAACAACAACGTTGATCTCAACTTAAGCATCATGCACGGGTGACAGTGATGTCATCGAGCTAGAGCGATTCTATAGCACATCAGATGACAACAAAAATGAAGTATGCGCATTCAATAGCACGCATTTGTCAAGTGATACTTAAACTCAAACCTCCTCAGTCATTGCTCTGGTAGCCATTACTTGGAGTGTTGCATCACCAGATATAGTTTTTTTTCAAACAGTACACTCCCGTCCATCTTCTACAACCCCAGCCCTTGTCATTGCTGCCAGGGACCCTGATTTGGGTCCAGGAGAGTTGAATGCATCGCTTACGTGAACCGAAATCACCGTAGTATAGGGTCTCCAAAAAGTCACTCAAGGGTTTTCAACTTAAAGAGATTCTTTATTTTTGATTGTATCTTTCTGTAATTTGAAAACAATCTGACTAAGACATTGGGATTTTTTTAAATGCAAAGTTCAAACAATCTTTATTTATGAAAAATTATATTTTTTAATGTTGCCTATTTTCAGCTTCGCATATTTGTGCTCTTTCCAAAACATTATCCATTACGGATTGCAGAATCTCTGGATTGTGATTTAACTTCATTATTTCGTTCCTGATGTTTTCCTTCAATTCTTGCAGGGTTTGGGGTTTGATATTTCGTGGTCTGCCAGCTCGCGGAACGAAATAAAGGGGTTAAATGGCAATCCAGAGATTCTGCAATCTGTCATGAATAATGTTTTGAAAAGAACACAAATATGCTAAGCTGAAAATAGGCAACATTTAAAAGATATTATTTTTCATAAATAAAGATTGAATTTTGCATTTTTAAAACTTTCCCAGTTTTTTAGTCAGATTGTGTTAAAATTACAGAAAAATATCAGCAAAAAAAAATGAATGTATTTAAGTTCAAACCCCTTCAATGACATTTTGGGCATCCTCTGTATTTCTATCAGTTTACTTTTTTGTTTTTTTTCTTACAATCTTTCCCCTTTAAATATATCTTCGTGTAGGTTTCGTTTCTACATAATATGCACACATTTCTAATGATTTATGTGAAAAACTAATACGGTATTACCTGTCCACTGTCTTATGTCGAAAATTAAATAACTATAACATCATTATCAAATGCCCAAATCTTATCAATCATTGTCTTCTATTCATTATACCAGTAAACACCTTACTCAATTGTGTTACACATAATTAAAAAATACTCATATTATTGAATTCAGTTGTTATATTTTCTTCAAGACTAGGCACAATAAATTATATTTATCAATAATATAAAGTTTATTAGCTGGGCACCCGGCATTGCCCAGCCGTAGAGTACGCTTAAATATGATATTTTATTTTATGCAGATTTCGTATTTACTATTATAGAATCACTTCTTTATCGAATATTATATATCATATTGCACACAATATATAGCAGTGACTTCAAAATTTAAACAAAAATATGACTTGGCTGTCATAAGCTAGAATCGAAACCAAAACATATAGCTCTCCAGCTTTAGTCTTTACCGTTCAAACTATCATCATATGGATAATAAGCAGTTAAAAATGAACCGAATTTAATGTATAAACGTATATATATATATATATATATATATATATATATATATATGCACATACATACAAATAACAGATTTAGTTGACTTACGCCTGTCAAGTTCCAATGTTCTTTTTTTCAATTTAGATCCGTTATCGGCTATTTTTAGCGGGTAAAATCCATAAAACAACGGTCCACAAAAATGCAATCATTTGTCACGCCTCGCGTTGTTCTGTAATCTTGCGTCTCGGAGGAAATACACTTTGAAATTATGGTGGCAGACAGGCAAGCATAATGAGTTTTATAAATTAGATTTGATACTTATGTCGAATGCAAACCGTCCAGATATAATAACATTATTATGTAAAAATCTATTCTTAATCTGGGGAGGGGATGGCGTTTTGTAACTTTAAGTACTTTCATCTAACAATTTAATAAACAAAAAGATAGCGTAGAAATTGAAGTTTACTTGAAAAGACTATCTATAAAATAGCACGCTTTGTATTCTGCATAAGTACTAATTATTTTAATATTTTAATTTATTTTTAAAAAAATACTCACATCCAAATGCGTTATTCAATAAAATATCAAATAGTCACTACTCTTATTACTGGTTTCAAATATTGTATTTTATTCCAAATCGTTCACAGCCAATTATTTAACCTTTTTCACGTTCCATATTATAGATATTATTTTACTTTATACGAGGAGCGTTCCGAAAGTCAAGGGGCGTGCATCAGAAGCAGAGATCTATCATTGAATTCCTGGCAAAAGTCAATTCAAATAGTGGCAGCAATGTAAAAAATAAATTAATAAATTCTGGAACACAACAGGTTGCTCGTTTTAATGGCATCACTACCTTCTTCGTAGCACTTCAACTTTTAGAGGTATTAAAATAGGAGTCTTTACTTTTGGAACGATTCTCGTCTAACAAAACGCACTCCCGACACCCATGCCTAGCAATCGTTCATCGCTGACAAAGGTGAAATGAGGATGATGATGATGATTATGCAGAAAAATAATTTCTGGCGCACAAAAGATTGCTCGCTTTAATTGTGCCATTCCCGTTTTCGTAGCTCTTCAAGGTTTTGAGTTAAAAATATACTTTTTGGAACGATTATCGTATGTTTATTTTTTTTTTTTAATATAAGCCCTATCACAGTAGTCCTTTCGCTTTGTTTGTGCTGAACAAAAGTAAGTAAACAAAGCACTCATTTATATGACGTCACGCCCTATTTGGGCTTTCACTGTTGTTCTTACTTTACATAAATCTCTCGTCGCATGATTTTTAGTCGCGTGCAAGCGACTTTATAAGTCACTCCGTCGGTCCATCGGTCCGTCGGTCAGTTGATCTGTCGGTCTGTCCGTAACACGTTTGTGCTTGGCCTTTTTGGTTAAGATCAAAGGTATGTTGTTAATCGATGCTGTTCTTAGCTTTTTAAGCTTTTCTCGGCCTTTTGGCCAAGATAAAAGTGTAGTATCTGTTCCGGCAAATACTGCAAGCAAAGCCCATATGTGGGGGAAACCCCACATATAAGACCTTGGTCAATGTAGGGGCAACCCTTAATACCAATTGTCACTATCCAGATCCCCTACTCCATAGGGAGTTGGTCCCCATTTCCCCTTCACTCCTCACTTTAAAAATCAGCCTTGTGCCTAATTTGCTCAGTGGGGGAGCAAATAAATACCTCAAAGTGTAGTATCTGTTCCGGCAGATACTGCAAGCAAAGACCATATGTGGGAGCAATCCCACATATAAGACCTTGGTCAATGTGGGGCAACCCTTCATACCAATTGTCACTATCCAGTTCCCTACTCCCCGGGGAGTTGGTCCCCATTTCCCCTTTACTCCTCACATTAAAAATCGGACTTATGCCTAATTTGCTCGGTGGGGGAGCAAATAAATACTCTTTTCTTGGCCTTTTGGCTAAGATCAAAGTGCAGTATCTGTTCTTACTACATGCTGTAGTTATTTTGATATAAAGTGTGGAATTACTTTTCTGTATTGATTTAATGTAAAATGATCACCCACTAAATAACCAGTCAGTCTCAAAGCCATTCTAGTCATTCTCCAGATCATTCAAGTTGTTTTTGAAGGATTCCAGTTATTTTTTAAGCATTCAAGTAATTCTTAAGGTCATTCAATTGATCCTTAAGTTCATTAAAGTTATTCTAAGCCATTTACTTTTTTATTTATTTAAGTCATTTCAGCCAATTTCATGTCAATCCTACATTCACGCATTCATTCATTACATGAGAGCACGCGACTAATGGCTATCGGCCTTGTTTTACTTAATCGAGCGGCTCCCCAGACTAAATGTGTTCATTTTATTCGCACTACAAATATTACTCCATAACTAGCTAAGTTATCAACGTGAATCCGTTACTCTTGATTTTGGGGCTGTTGTTTTAGAGGAAGTAAAACTCCATAAAAAAATGAGGTGTAATCGCATATTTACCGAGGTAAACGACTTCCTGTTTTGAAAGATGTCCGCCTAGTCTGAAGACTAAAGACCCTGATTGCCATCGCGTTTACACCGTGGATAAAATAGTTGAAAAGGTTATACCAGCAACTGACATGTTTTCTTGTTGAAAGATATACTTTCCGAAACGGGTGACAGTATGAAGACACTGAAATGGTTTTGCAAGACGTGGCCTAATTTATTATATTTAAAATAATAATAGCAATTTAAAATAACAATAACAATTAATTATATTTACTGTCTGTTTTTTTAACATTTTTACTTTCAGTGTTGATTATTTCGTAAATAAACATAATTTACTTTTGAAAATATTAGGTGTTTACACAAATTAGTTGCTTCAAATAAGTATATCTACTATTATATAAAAGTGTCTCTGAGTTCGTTCCCTATGAACTCAAAAACGGCTTGGCCGATTTTTATGAAAGTTCACATAAATGTACTTGATGTCTGGCTGTGTTCTTAGTTAGGTTTTGTATCGGAATATCTTCGATAAGTATCGAAAATCGAAATAATCCGATGAAGGAAGTAACAGACGATTTTGACCTTGAGAAGTTTTATTACCACAGAAGCCGAAAGACCCGACATATAAAATCAACAGTAAGTTATTTGACATAACAGGGGTGCGTTCGAAATAGATGTTTCTGTTAAAAGCATAAGTGCACAATGATACTTGACTTTTTAATTTAAAACTTTAATTCAAGCCATTATGAATATAAAAAAAATAATTTTATAAAATCACCAGTGAGTTCTCTACGGTGAAATCTAGACTACAATGTATTGTAAACTAAGTCACTACGATGAGGCATGTTAAGCTTCCTTCCAGCGCAATGCGATGGTTCCCCAACTACAGCAGACAATCAATTGATTTGATTGAACAATCGGCAATTTCACTGATTTCGATGACAATAAAAAATATGAGAGTGCGAAATATTCGTTGATCATCATTCAATCTCGGGCAACGTCGGGTATGCCTGCTAGTATTTTAATAAAAAATATTCGGTTTTTAAGCTACATTTTTACTGTGGTCCTTAGATTCGGCAACACCGTTTAGTGCAAAAAACTTTCAAAATAGGAAGACGCTTGTTTCGGTGAATATAGTAATCTATTGTTTTTTGTTTTGGACTGAAGTTTTATGAAAATATTTCGTTTTTTGTTTATTGGATTGTTTGTTATTGCTTTTTTTTTTGTTTTTATTACTATTTCAGTTTGTTTTATTATTTTTCAATATTAATTTTCTTATTAACAAACAGTAAATATAATAAATTGTTATTATTATTTAAAGTATAATAAATTAGGCCATGTCTTGCCAACCATTTCAATGATTTCATACTGTCACTCGTTTCGGAAAGTATATCATTTAAACGATAAACGAGAAAACATGTCAGTTGCTGGTATGAATTTTTCATTTGATACATTCTTTCTTCTTTTAATTTCGGCTGCGCTGTGATATGAATTTTTCTTTATTCTTTTGTTTTAGTTTGGGGTATTCTCTATTTTTCCTCAACAAATGTTTGGACGACAACTGTTCTAGAAGCATGAAAGTCGAACGTCTACAGCCACACTTGTGTGGGTTGTTCTGATTTTTCACCAAACCTTCGATTCTAAGTGTTTTAGATCTGCTTTCCTGCGGCTGTTTACATGTCATTACAAGTTACAATCTCCCGTATCTTGACGTCTATTTTCTTGAGATCATGTTTATTTTCAATCGATTAAGTGGAGAGAGGGGAATGACAACCGATACGGCCAAAGTGTTGATCGCACGTCCATCGCTTTTCCGATGTATTCTCATTCGTAATCTTTTCTAATGCTTTATTCCATCGACTTCCAAGATATCTACACACACATACGTATCTACGTGTTTTTATTAAAGAAACCGAATAACCCTCTAGCAGTATATTTAGAGACCACTTATCGAGGTTATATATATATATATATATATATATATATATATATATATATATATATATAATTATTGCAATAATTATTTTTAATACAATAAGACACTAGCATTCCATTCTTTCTAGAATCATCAGTGTAGGGAGATTGGAACCCGTCCACAAAGCCATCTCTGGCTCTATTAGCAGTATTTGATGTTTTCATCTCTCTCTTTCTCTTTCTCTCTCTCTCTCTTTATATATATATATATATATATATATATATATATATAGAGAGAGAGAGAGAGAGAGAGAGAAATAAAAATTACCAAGGTAATCAAAATGGTAAACTTAAAATATATTATAAATATTAAAGAGTTAATATTTACAAGTAAAGTAATCTCAACCAGATGTAAAAGCTGCTATCCACTTATCTTGTGCTTCCTTTTTAAAATTAAATATGTTTTTAACTCTTTTTCAAGATGTCTTTTAACATGTTTTATTTATCATTCGTTCTTATATATATATATATATATATATATATATATATATATATATATATATATATATATTATTTATACTATTCCGAATTTTATTGGGTTTATATAATTGATAATTCGGTAACCGTTCATGTACCAATAAATTTTAAGTCAGAATGGGATGACTTAAACTGTGAGCTTCAAAATTACCATATTTTGTAATTCAGCATTTATATATTGTTTTAACAAAATCAGGACATGAAAGAATGGATTAATAGCAACAGGAAGAGATGTAGGTAAAATATTTTCAAATAGTTTTATCTAAAAGGGAAAGGGATTCCATAGTGTTCATTGTAAAAGTGTTTTGTTTTTTTTTAAACGTCTGATCAGAGGCTTTTCTTGTGAAAATTTTCGAACGATATAGGATTGGAATTTGACCGAATGGTCTTGACGAACGATGAAATACACTATTTGTTGCTATCAATCTATTTTTGCTAAAACAATATATATATATATATATATATATATATATATATATATATACATATATATATATATATATATATATATATATATATATATATATATATATATACATATATATAATACTTAGAAACACCAATAAGATGCTGGGATTTAAGTGTTAGAAGAGAAAATATAAAGTATTTTATTTTAAATTCTTTTGAATTACAATTTTTGTTCAGGGTTTTGTTTATCTGTGTTTCTTCAGTTTTAGTATATAATTTTAGTATACAATGTTCTGAGATAGAAACCGTCTCATCTTGTAAGACCATATCTACATCATCCTCTGTAAGCGAAAATATTGATATATAAGGGAAAAATTGTACGTGTATATATAGGTGAATTGCTCCACAGCATGGATCTTCTGCCCTTTGACAGTAATGCCGGGTTCATGGTATGCATCTCCTGGGGCGGGTTGGTACATAACTTCTGTCTTCTTTGTACTGATGGTGAGACCAAAGTTATCACAACTGGTGGAGAATCCGTCCATTTGACGTTGCATCTCTATCTCATTTGGGGCATTAAGGACACAGTCATCGGCAAAGAGAAGGTCTCTGATGATGGTTTCTTGAAGCGCGCGGGGCTCCATACCATCACCACCATAATCCTCAAAACCCAGCTCCGGTGGGCAGGCCATGTCTATCGCATGCACGACAGCCGAATCCCCAAACAACTTTTCTATGGGGAACTCAGCCAGGGAAAGCGGAATGCAGGGGGCCAAAAGAAACGATATAAAGACTGTCTGAGAACATCCCTAAAAGATTTTGACATCAGCCCCCAGTCTTGGGAGAGTCGCGCTGCTAAACGTTCGGCCTGGCGTTGCGTCATCAGCCTAGGAGCCGACAGGGCAGAGAATCAACGCATGACACACGACCAGCAGAAGCGCAAGAGGAGGAAGGAGAGAGCTGCCGGTTGACAGCCTGCCGATACCGCCTTCACGCGTCCAGAGTGTGGAAGAGTCTGCCGAGAACGGATTGGCCTCATCAGCAATCTCAGGACCCACAAACCCCTGACGCCGAACTGATTGATACCTTGGTCATCGTCGACTTCGACGGACGAGCAAGAATATATATATATATATATATATATATATATATATATATATATATATATATATATATATATTTGTCCTTTCATCAACGTCATAATGGCGTAATTTAATTAGTCGAGTTTATCCCTTTTGACTAGTTTTTTTTTCTTTTCTGCTTTTGCTACTCTTCAAATTTTAATTTCAAATTTCAAATTTACCCCCAGATAAACAAACTCACAAACGTAATATTACCTTGGGTATCAGAGATAAAACCGGAAAAATCCTTACTTCCAGGGAAGACATTTTAGAGAGATGAGCTCTATTTTACGAAGATTTATATGATGACCCTAATAATTGTGATCCACTCCCAACTTTAGGAGAATGACATATTTCATATGTAACAAAAGAAGAAACTGTAACAGCCATCCACCGGCGAAAGTCCTACCATCGACAACAGTCACTCCGAGTTTTTAAAAACTCGACGTGATGCCATGGTCCTAGTTTTCCATAAGCTGTTCAATCTTATTTTAGAAACTACTCAAATTCCTTCCAATTTCAAGAAAGCATTAATAGTTGTTTTGTACAAAAAGGATGGCAGGTCCGAATATAAAAACTATAGACATATAAGTTGTTGAGCCATGTTTATGAACTCTTTATGACTATCAGTGGCAACAGAATCAAAGGTGATCTTTATTCCTGCCGACCGGAATCCCAAGCGAACTATCAACCTGGAATGGACACAGTCGAACAGATTTTTGACTAAATATCTAGCCAATCGGATTCAAGTGTTTCACAATAACGTAATGTGTTTCACCTCCCTCCGTTAAACTACTCCCCTACTCACTCTATTTGATAAAGTCTAAAGTAAAACTCATAACCTTTTTGGCCATGTCAAACGATCAACCACTGGCATGTCAAAGTTATGCTTTGAGGCGATATTAGAAGGCAAAAGACGCATAGGAAAGTGAAGAAGGTGGAGACAACATGTTTCTGATTGGACGTCTCTCAACAGCGTCCATCAACCAACTTGCTCTGGATCGGAAGAAGTGGCGAAAAATAAGTCACATGGTTTCGCAATCCTCACCAAGCGCAAGATACGATTCACGATAATACATGTATATTATGGTTGTATAGTTTTAGTGTTCACGGTGTAAGTATGCTGAAAATCCTGTGTATTAAAAAAAGTGCTCGATGAATGAACAGAGCATTTAATGGTATGTTTATTCATACAAACGTTACTGGCTACACATGTGCATTCATATATCTCTGCAATGCCGCGTTTTAGAGAATGTACTTTATCAGGCTGTGGTGTTGACTTGAGAGCCAAAGTCAAATGTGAGGAATTCAGAAAATTATAAATGAAAAACAAAATAAGAGATTTTACGAATGGAAATGAAAACCACATGACCTAACTTTATACTGACCAACACATAAATCCTTTTAACCTGCCCTCCTTTCCACTTTTTCTCCCTTTCGTCCTGTTTCCACACTGTTTCTTCGCTATTTCTCCTCTCCTTAATTTTAATAAGATAAAACTATTTATAAACAAAAAATGCGTTCTTATTATATTAAAAATTTATTATTATCTATATATTAATATGATAACATGTGTATTATTTTCTGTGTCACGATTACATCCGGGTGCGTTTAATTGTTATGTACTTACATTTCTTGTCATAAATAATTTTACCAAGAATTCTTCAGAAGTTTTGGTATCGGTTTCGATTATAGCTGATGGCACTCAATTTTATAAATAATGTTATCAAGAATTCTTCATTAGTTTTGGTTTCAGTTTCGATTATGGTTTTATATATATATATATATATATATATATATATATATATATATATATATATATATATATATATATATATATAAGTTTTTATTTCGGTTTCGTCTCAAGCTAATGCACCCAAGTCATATCTATATATATTTTTTTTAATTTTGGTATCGCAAACAAATCGTTAGAACATTAACTCTGTAATAGTATATATGAAATCTACATAAATTAAAATATATTTAAGCGAACCTTGCGACCGGGTTTTGCCGGGCGTTCATGCTAGCTGAGATAAATACTTTTGAAGTTTTAACAAAAGAGCTACAATATTATCATCATCTCCATTTACTCTGAACATCTACAGAATGCCAACATCAATATATTACATATGAATGAGTCCCCTGTGGAATTGCATTAATTACATTAATAAAATAACTAGCGGGACCTGTGGAATTTCCACAGGTCCCGCTAGTTATTTTATTAATGTAATTAATGCAATGTCTCTAAAACGATGCATAAACTTTGCTAATATATGGTTTGCCTCATTATATATGTAGAGAATAATGTTTGTATAAATAAACATACCATATAAGTATTTGTGTATGTTTATATATATATATATATATATATATATATATATATATATATATATATATATATATAAGGTATATTTTTAACATTCCAAAGTTATTGAATATAATTTAAAAAACCAGTTCCTGATTAAATATTATACAATGTCTACTCATAGTGTACACAAATTGATATCTATTTTTTACTATCAGCATATATGATTATACATATATATAGATTAATATAAACCAGAGTAAGGATTGAATTGTTTGTTATTAAAAATTTAAACTTTTCCTTAAATACACACACGCATATATACACACACGCGTGAGCGCATATATACAAGAATAAAAAAGCATTGGAAATACAAAAGGATATAGGGATGGTATGCCAAAAAGAATACAAACAAGATAGCTATGAATGGCTAGGCACATGGAAATAGAATTGCATCCAAAGTATAGCCCTATAGCTTTTCTCCAATCTTCATTCCGTGCCATCATTACAGTTGTAAAAAGCTATAGGGCTATACTTTGGATGCAATTCTATTTCCATGTGCCTAGCCATTCATAGCTATCTTGTTTGTATACTTTTTGGCATACCATCCCTATATCCTTTTGCATTTCCAATGCTTTTTTATTCTTGTTAATTAGTATTTTTACTTACAGTCTTATTTTTAAACTTACATTCATGATAGTATTGTCTTTTTTAGGAGGCGGCTCATTGCCGCCTCCATTAGTAGCAGGTCGCTTCCTGCTGGGTTTTAGGTCTTTGGGTTTTGGGCCTTAGGAGTTGCCTCTTGGTCCTCCATCGGTTCTATATTACATAGAGAGTGCTACCGCCTCTCTGATAAAACAGTTAGAGTATTATAAAGTTCTAAAATGTTCATACCTTCACTATTAAATTTTTCTTGACATTCTTGCAGTTTCTTTTGCGGTTAATTTAACTTATTTCCTTTGGCGTTTGGTGAGTTCTTAGAAGAACTGGTCTGATCTACTTTTCTTAGCGAGCGAAGAGATTCAGCTGCATTTAACAATGGTTGCTATAGTGTATTTTTGCGCATGCGTGAGAATTTCAAGTTTCCTCCTTATTTTTCAATAGTTTGGCAGTTGTCATGTGTCTTTCTGCCAAGAGCGACAGACGTCAGTGTTAGCCGTGATCGTCTAGAGGTTAGGACCCCACGTTGTGGCCGTGCTAACTTAGGTTCGAATCCTGGTCACAGCATTGACATTTTGTACATATTTTACAGTCCAAAATCTGAAGAATTATTTGTTTTTATAACATTGTTTTTTGACGTCGTACTTGCTGATAGGTTACTCTTATAACAATTTTGATCAACTGAGATAAAGATTTCGTGGTTTCATTAACGCTGGTGGGTTACTGTTTAAAGAAAAAACCTTAACGTTCACCTCAAATATTCAGCGTCCAAGAAATATAGGCCACTGGCAAACTGGAACGTCTGTGAGCATCCGGTGTATTATTTGGAGCTGTCCCTTTTGAGAGAAGTTCCGTGTTCGAAGTGGTCTGTCTACATTGGGTATATAGTGTTTAAAACTTGTTATTACACGTAATCTTATTTAATTATGGAGTTAGCTAAAAAGCGATGGGTCACTGCACTTCTCCGTGTAAAGAGCAGTCGATTGATGCTTGAACTGTTGTCAGAGACCGTTCGTACACCGAGATACATCGTCTCAAAAGAAAGAAGAAAGAAGAAGAAAGAAGAAAGAAGAACAATTGGCCATTTTTGTACCCTTTTTTTTTTTTTTTGCTCTCTTTTGACATTTTAACTGACGTTCTGACACTCGCTGGATTCGTAAGACACTTCTCTGTAAGAATATGTGCTTTTCGAAACTTATAAGTTGATTTTAGTTGAGATTTGGATAGTTTTGTTTTGTAGGCGTATATAGGCGTGTACGGGCCATCCCTATATAGAGAGTGCTACCGCCTCTCTCATATATATATATATATATATATATATATATATATATATATATATATATATGCGTAACCAGTAATATATTGCTACACAATCATGAGCATGTTTCGGTCAGCTTCAGTTATGCTATGCTTTCGTATAAGCTGTATCACCTGAAGAGGTCTCTCGTTAATAGTAACTAACTGGCCTAAACATGCTCATGACTGTGTAGCAACATATCACTGCTTATCTAAAAACAAATAGAAAGTATACCTTGCCCTTCTTCGGTATTGAGCACTCTTGTATTAACCTCATTACACTTCATTGGTTACTTTACCTTTTACCTCTGGATTAACCTCGGATTATATATATATATATATATATATATATATATATATATATATATATATATATATATTAAGTAATGTGATTTATAATTTAAAAATTTTAAAAAAAAATTTTAAATTTAAAAATCAAATTTTAATCAAATTAAAAATCAGTTTTATAAGAAGGAACAACAACAAAATCAATTATCTGTACGATCGTTTCGGAAATCCGTGCTTTTTATTGTGGTATACATGAAGTTATGTAGAACAATTATATATAGTTTTTTTGGTAAGCACGGTCTCCTCATCAGCAAATTTAGGAGGATTTGTATTGAATTTAAAAGACACCATAAATAAACCTAGCATTAAAAGTAAGGCAGATGAATCTGAAAAAATTGAAATAACACCAATTTAAATCAATCTACCGATCAATTACTAATCAACCCACCACATAATAATCCAACAATAGACCTAACGGAAAATAATCACAATAATCAAGAGGTAATATATATTGGTTCTACATCTGGCCTAATAAAACATAGAATTTCAACGCGCAAACATTCTTTTAAAAATAACTCTCTATAAAGCCAAACTACTCTATCCAACTATATTTGGCAACTAAAAAATAGCAATATTTCTTTCAACTTAAAATGGCAAATAATTGAGACTTGCAAATCATATAAACCAGTAGATAAATTTTGTGCACTATGTACAAAAGAAACCCTAAAAATTTTAAAATATGAAGATATAAAAAGTACAACCAAACTATTAAATTCAAGACACGAGCTTCTGACATGTAATCATAAACGTTGGTTTAAATTTAATAAATATAAACCACCTTAAATCATTAAAAATTACTCATTAGTAAAAATAGATTACAATTTTTTTTTTAATAAATTAAGTTAGACCAATTACCTCCCTTAGACCTGTAAAACAAATAATAAATAAAGTCAAGAACACATGACAATGATCTCCCCTTAAAAACTTGTAAAATAAATATTCTCTCTATATATATAAACTGTAGCGTCTTTAAATCAAAAATACGCTAACGGAAACATTTTATTGCACGAGCGTCGCCCTTTTAAAATTCATCATTCAATAAAATAAAAAGCTATAGCAAACATCTAAATGACTACTTTAAACACAGTTCCTGATTTCAAAAAAAGAAAAACTAAAAGGTAACTATCTCTATATATTTTTAAATCAAATTTATTATGTAAATTCAAAAATATATATTTTTTCTACTCATTTCTATCTCTAACCCATATTAATTTTCTTATAAATTTTAAATCCAAACTTTTTATTTCAATTTTTTCAGATTCATCTGCCTTACTTTTAATGCTAGGTTTATTTATGGTGTCTTTTAAATTCAATAAAAATCCTCCTAAATTTGCTGATGAGGAGACCGTGCTTACCAAAAAAACTATATATAATTGTTCTACATAACTTCATGTATACCACAATAAAAAGCACGGATTTCCGAAACGATCGTACAGATAATTGATTTTGTTGTTGTTCCTTCTTATAAAACTGATTTTTAATTTGATTAAAATTTGATTTTTAAATTTAAAAATTTTTTTTTAATTTTTAAATTATAAATCACATTACTTAATATTGAATTAGCTCTAGGACATTTAACTATCGAGCTTATTATATATCTAAATTACAACGAGCACTTTCTATTTCCTGTATTTTAATTAAACTAGTAATTTCACTGTTACATTAAAATACACTTAGCTCTTTAGACTATTGTTCTAATCTCCTTTAAATTTATATATATATATATATATATATATATATATGTACACTCTTATATAAAAGTCACAGAGCTGAGTCTATCTTTTGAAAATTTCACACAAAAGGTAATTTATATGTCTGGCAGTGTTCTTGGATATGTTTTTTTACAGGAATTCATCTGATATTTATTGAAAATCTACAAGTTTTGAACACTTTTTTCCTGATATTCTTTAACGTCGCAACTCCATCGTTTTCACCTTGATACTTAATAAATGAAAAAATTCTTTCTCGGTCTCTATACAGTGAACACACACACTTTTCGTTCTCTATACAGTGAACACACACACTTTTCTTTTCTCCAGCTAACTAGGAAGGGAGTATTGTGGGAATTGAAATTCTCAGGCTAACTCGATTGTCGCCCTTTAACTCAGAGGGCGACCTAGCTACGTCACTTCCTGTTTTTGATATTTCTTTCTCTTTCGCGCTAGACCCTCAAGCAGTTAAGATGTAACAAATACCGGTTCGGTGGCATTGGCCACCCAACAGCGCCTCTGACTAGCCTGTCAGCCTTTCGCAGCTATCAATCGCAAGTAACGTTACTCATCTCTCAATGAACTCTCATTCTTTCTATCTCTTTCTTAATATTTCCCATGCATATTTATGTAAATAAATTGCATTCCTTCAATGATATATACGCGTACGTTTTTATCATCATTGTGCCACCTTTTGCTTTTCAATCCTTCTACCATTCAATTCATTCACCATACACATGGAGACGGGATCGTCTATACGCAAGCGGACCATCCTGTCCCCCTCAACACATATTTTACGAAACGGCTGACTTTATCTTTTGAAAATTTCACACAAAAGATAATTTATATGTCTGGCAGTGTTCTTAGATATGATTTTTTTACAGGAATTCATCTGATAAGTATTGAAAATCTAAAATATCTTAAAAATAGTGTTTTTTTTCTCTTATAGATAAAAAAGAACTTTTTACAGGGGAATATTTTACGTTACACCGACCAAGGGAAATAATAAAATATCAGCAAATAATTTAAGAAAATTGAAAAAAATCCGATTATAAAAATAAGTTTTTCTCTTTTATATATGAAAAAGAAGAGTTTTTACAGCGGAATATTTTACGTTACACCGGTTAAAGGAAATTATAAAATCTCGGCAAATAATTTTTTCTTAAAGAAGGTATATATAATGCAGTGGTAGAGCATTTGACTACACATTGAATAATCCCCCTATTCGAGTCCGGTTGCATTTCACCATTTTATTTTAATTTTTTTCTTATTAATGAGTTCAATTTACGACAAAAGAAGAGGCACCATTTAAAACTGCCGCATATCATTTGTTTGCTTGATTATTTTCAAACTAAACATTAATCGGAAATAACAGTTATAGGGCATTCAACGTCCTGCTCAAATACTAGCCAACAGGATACTGAAAAAAAACACAGACCGAATTTGATCAACGATATTTTTATTTTTATTTTATTTAATTTTTTTGTGTGTGTCAATTTGTTTCATGGGAAAATTATCTCTATATAATAATCAATATATTATAAATTATTCCATGTAATATATAATTTTCAATAATGTATTGATTCTATAATAATACATACGCAATCTGCATAAATTAAAATATCACGTTTAAGCGTCATGTACGACCGGGCAACGCAGGGCGTCCAGCTAGTATATATATATATATATATATATATATATATATATATATATATATATAGAGAGAGAGAGAGAGAGAGAGAGAGAGAGAGAGATGGTGTTTGTGTTTGTAATTTACGTATAAATTCTCATTTATATAAATATTTTAGTTGCATGTGTGCATACATGTTTTAACTACGACCTTCTCTTTGACACCAGGGGCCTAAAGATGCTAAACCTTAAATGAGGTTTAAGCTAAAAACATACACATGTAGTTAAAGTGCTTCTATAACTAAAAAGTTATATTAAAATATACCTCGACTTTATATTGAGCACTATTTTATAAACACTTTAAAGATTACAGCTTATAAACAAAAACGCTATAAACACTTTTAATATTTAAAAAATGCACTTACCTTTAATACTTTATTGTTGTTTAGCCGTTGTCAGCGGTCATCAAAAGTACATTAAACAAGGTCACATCATAAAACGAGAGTTATCTCCCATGTTTACTTATTTATTTTATTAAGTGTATAAATTCATATATTCATTATTAGTGCGTAGTTTTATTTACCATTTTTATTATTCGTTCAGTAACTTCTACTTTTATTCATAATTTCTTTTATTTATTTTGTTTTATATATTAATTGTTAATCTACATATTAATACGATAGCGTGTGTTATTTTCTGTGTCATGCTTATATCCGGGTCGTTTAATTGTTATGTGCTTCCATTTCTTGTCATAAATAATTTTACCAAAAATTCTTCGTACGTTTTGGTATCAGTTTTGGTTATAGCACTCAAGTCATTTAATTTTTTTATAAATAATTCTACTAAGAACTCTTCATAATTTTGGTTTCACTTTCGATTATAGCTGATGGCACTTAAGTCATCTATTTTTTATAAATAATTTTATAAAGGATTCTTCATAAGTCTTGGTTTCGGTTTCGATTTTAGCCGACGGCACCTTAGTAATCTATTTTTTTTTTTTTTTAATAAATAATTTTATCAAGAATTGGTTTCGGTTTCGATTATAGCTGAAGGAATTACAGTTATATATATATATATATATATATATACATATATATATATATGTGTGTGTGTGTGTGTGTGTGTGTTTGTGTGTGTGTGTGTGTGTGTGTGTGTGTGTGTGTGTGTGTGTGTGTGTGTGTGTGTGTGTGTGTAAGTTTGGAATTCGGTTTCGATTCAAGCTGATGAACCCAAGTCATAAACATGTATTCTTTATTTTTGAATTCGCAACTTTATATTATATAAAAATCGATAGAACATTAACTCTATAATAATATATACGAAAACTGCATCAATTAAAATATCATATTTAAGCGTATTTTATGACCTGACTATGCCGGGCGTCACTGCTAGCTTGGATAAATACTTTTGCAGTTTTAACAAAATTGCTACAATAATATCAAAGCGTCTCTATTTACGCTGAACATCTACAGAATGCCAACATCAATATATTACATATGAATGCGTCCCCTGTGGAATTTCCACAGGTTCCGCTAGTTATAAATAATACGATAGCGTGTGTGTTATTTTGTGGGTCACGCTTGCATCTTTTTGCTCCCGGATGACTGTCGTTTAACTGTTATGACCTTCCATTTCTTGTAATAAACAATTTTACCAGGACTTCTTCATAAGTTTTGGTTTCGGTTTCGATTCAAGCTGATTCACCCAAGTCATATGGATATATTGTTGCAATCACAACTTTATAATATATAAGAATCTATAGAAAATTGACTCTATAATAATATATACGAAATCTTCCTGTGTATTTTATGTTGTCTAGTATGTGCTTTGGCAAGTTGCAATGTCACCCTTTCTCGGTTGCGAAATAATTTTAGATGGAAAATTCGTCAATTTACATCGCTAACTTTCATACCAAATGAGGAGATGAACACTCTAGTGGAGTTTCAAATATTATCTGATAATTTCAAATCTTAGCCAAGCTCTAGTCCCTGTCTGATCGGCGAACTATTGTATGTACTTATGAGGATTTTTCAACCGTCCATCTCTCCATTATTTGTTTTTTATGGGTTTTTGATGTATTTTGCTTTTGTTTTTGTTTTTATTTTTGTCTTTGTTTTTGTTTTTATTTTTGTTTTGTTTTTATTTTTGTTTTGTTTTTTTTGTTTTTATTTTTGTTTTTATTTTTGTTTTATTTATTTTTCTTTTTGTTTTGTTTTTGTCGTGTTTTTGTTTTTGTTTTTGTTTTGTTTTTGTTTTTGTTTTGTTTTTGTTTTTATTTTTATTTTTTGTTTTGTTTTTGTTTTGTTTTTCTTTTTGTTTTGTTTTTCTTTTTGTTTTGTTTTTATTTTTGTTTTTGTTTTTATTTTTGTTTTTGTTTTTATTTTTGTTTTTGTTTTTGTTATTTGTTTTTATTTTTATTTTTGTTTTTGTTTTTATTTTTATTTTTGTTTTATTTTTGTTTTTGTTTTTATTTTTGTGTTTATTTTTGTTGTTGTTTTTGTTTTTGTTTTTGTTTTGTGTTTGTTTTTGTTTTTATTTTTGTTTTTATTTTTGTTTTTATTTTTTAATTCATTTTTATTTTTGTTTTTTGTTTGTTTTCGTTTTCGTTTTATTTTTTTATTTTTTTTATTTTTTTTATTTTTATTTTTGTTTTTGTTTTTGCTTTTGTTTTTGTTTTGTTTTTGTTTTTAGGGACTTCTGTCCTTTCTTCTACTTCTTTCTCGCACTCCCGTTTTTCTCCAATTCCCAGAAGATCAGTATTTGAAGAAGTGTTTGAAAACAACTTTTAATAAGTTATTTTCAGAAATAGCCCTGGGGGTAGGGCTTTTAAATAAGTAAATGCTATGTTTCGTTCATACCTCGCATGTAATAAAGACGAGGTTTTTTCTTTAACTTTACATCCAGATTTTATTACATTATAGATCCTGGTTTTTAATGTTTTAATTTAAAAAAAAATTTATTTTTCATATTTTTAAGGTTTGGAATTTGGAAAATTTTATTTGTTTTTAAAGAATGTTTAGATGGGTTTTAATATTTTAAGGATTTTTTATTTAGAGATTTTTAAAGTTTTGATAATTTTTTCATGCTTAATTTTTTTAATAATGTTGTCAAATTTCATTATTTGTAGACATCTGTATAACACTTTATTATTTATTTTACTAGTACAACTTTCATAGTTAAAAAATAATTCTTATAATTCATATTTCTCTAAATTTATCATTAATATATTTACATTAATTAATTGAAGTTATTGCCATATTGTTAATTTAATTCAATGCATACCTTTTGAAATATTTTATTATTTTTCTCTTTGAAATAATATAACTGATATTGATTACTTCCCTTGAGACATTACTTTGAAATGAAGAAATAAATATTCCTCACTTAACAACTGATATCAATGCCTGTACGATCCAGGCAAAGGTCAATTTATTCTTAAGAGTGTCAGTAAAACCCACTCAAATCTTCTCCTGTTATAGTGTAGATACCTCGGTCATCGCTTGTTCAACTCGTTCTATGGTCTAACCAGTGACGATATCACTTTCATTTTAATCTTCGTGAAACTCAATTCTAATATGGAGGCACGAATAGGTGGGAATAGGAATATATTCGGCCAGCCAACGTGCGTTATCCATGGTTACTATGGTCTGGTCAGTAAACGTAGGTTTTGCCTAAATGTTTCAGTATTTATACTACTAGTATACACCTTGTAGTACCATTTCGCTGGAAACAGCTTGCAATAAGTTTAGGTTTCTTCCTAGTCAGCGAGCACTGTTGTCAACGGGCTTATTGCTGATAGGGCTCTACTCCTTTTCCTCGTCAAATGCAGGTTAGAGTATATTAATTGAGTGCATGGTCGCGTGCGGGTTATACGTCCTAACTTCCGGTATTCAAACCTCAGCTATTTGTCCGCTTCAAGTTTCTTTCTGCTGGTATGATCTGAATCTTTTTTACCGTAAGCTTCAGCTTGTTTAGGTAACGGGAGATTAGACTTACGTGAATATTCTTCTCAAACCAGGCGAGTAAATGGCTCCTTATCTCTGTTAATATTATTGTATTATCCCCTTCCACTAGAGGTACTATTTCTCTTCCTATTTCATGCATTTTATCGAACAAAGGATCTGTTTTAGAACTAGGTTAGTGGTTTAAGGTATGAAAAAAAAAGGAAAACGTCTACCTTAAACCACTAACCTAGTTCTAAAACAGATCCTTTGTTCGATAAAATGCATGCCCATTGGCTGATAGGAAGGGGCGCGGTGGATACTAGAAAGCTGATTGGCTAACTAAAAATCTTCAACATATATAAAAACAAGAAACAACCACAGAATTCGCGCATAAGTCTGACGAATCCTATAGTGGATGAAACGCAGAATATTCAGTGTAGCTTAATCGCCATATATATTTTATAAATTACTAACTAGCTCTACCTACGTATTGAGCACTTTTGAAGTAAATACTTAAAGTTTACGCATAAATCTATACTTTCGTATATTAAATTTATGTGAGTAAATGAAGTAGTTATATATATATATATATATATATATATATATATATATATATATATATATATCACTTCACCATAATACTTATTTTTCTTTTTCTTTAAACAATGTTCTATTGTCAAGAGTGTTTTTATTCATAATGTCTGAAGAAATGCTGGTTTTGTGAAAATTTTCAAACACCATAATGTTTGAAATTGTCGATCTGGCATGGAAACAATTGTAACGTAAAATGAAATGCACTTTTTGTTGCTATCAACACCCTTTTTGAAGTCTTGATTTTGCTTATACAGTATATATATATATATATATATATATATATATATATATATATATATATATATATATATAAGAACAAGTAGCTAATAAAACATGTTCAAAACCACTTCGAAAAATTGTTAAAAACATATTTACTTTTAAGAAGGAAGCACAAAATAAATGAATAGTCCTTAATCCGCGGAGTTTCGAAGAAATACTTTCCATATCATAGGGTGGGGGTTAGCAAAATGCGGGATCGGATTTGTTTTCAAAAGTATTTAATGAAACAACAAGTAAGTCATAGTTCTTACTTGGTAAAAATAGTGAAGCGGAGGGAATGGGGGAAGGAAAATGTGATTTCACGTAAATGGTCTGGGGAAAGGTAAAATATCCAATAATGGTAAAATCCAAAAGAGTTGATTAAATTTCAATTTCCACAAGTAAAATCCAAAGGAATCGCGTTAATGGAAGATGGTTCAAAGTAATCCAAAAGGCGGAATTTCGTGGAATAATTCAAAAATGGGTACAAGTTCAAATAATATAATTAAAACAAAGATAAATTGTTTGTAGAAAGAAGAAATGGAGAGATTTTAAGACACGGCTGTCAAGGCTGGTTTAAGAAAAATGAGTAATGAAGAATAAGAAAAAATGTTTAAAAATAATAATTGAATGGTGATTGAGTTATTTTTAGAATAGAAACTGTTAATGTCAAAATGACACAGACAGGATGACGTTGAAGTAACGCAAAATTTAAAGCAAATAAAGGGTCAACTGAAATAGACAAGTTATAACTTAAGAATTAAAGTATCAGCAGGGGTCATTAAAAGAAGCAAATAAATTGGTCAGGAATGATAAGTTAAATACATACATATATATATATCCACATGCATATATACATACATATGTATGAATGCAATCACACATATACATACATATATATACACAAAATACATAGACACATACACACACACACACACACATATATATATATATATATATAATATATATATATATAAAGCTGAATGTCTGTGTGTGTGTGTGTGGTCACAAATAGGCTCCTATAATGTCGATTATTTAAAAAAAAAAACTGATTACATATAATGATAGAAGATGTATCGAGACACAGGAATGGGTATGTTTGATCTGGCAGAACGGTGGTTCATTAAAAATGTGGGGTCTGCGTTCGCGCCTGGTCCACAAAGTATGGAAATAAAAAAATTTTAAATTAAATAAAAAACGTTTACAAGTGATTTTAATATAGATGTACATAAGAATACTTTGATAAGTATGTTTTAACTTAAATAGGGATGGTATAAAAAATGTGGGGTCTGCGTTCGCGCCTGGCCTCCATAGAACAGAAATAGGCACAAACTTTAATAAAGACTTTTCATATCTATCTGCTTAAGTATACTTTGATAATTATGTTTCTGTTTGAAGAAATATGGTATAATAAAATTATGGGATGTTCGTTCGCACCTGACCTCCATAGAATCGAAATATGTCACAAAGTTTAAGAAGGTGTTTTAATATAGATCCACAGAATATTGTGATAAGTGTTTCAGTGTGAACAGGTAAGGTATAATAAATTATGGGGTTTATCTATTTTATTTTTACTTTCATCATATTTTGCTTTGGTTTTGATACCCCCAAATTCGAAGCTATCTCTTTACAACCCTTCCTTTTCATAACCTATCTTACTACTATTTTAAATCAGAGTCCAAAGTAAATAGATGAGTAAATAAATAAATAAAGATTTAAAGGGGAAAATTGAAGGGGAGAGGATGGCCGGTATCTACAAGTTTCTGAATAAGGCAAGCAAGCGTTATGTAAATGCACGTAGTAAAATATAAGTAAACATACATACAGAATATAAATGTGTAAGTAGATGGATATATTTAATTCATAGGAATACTTATACACTAAAACGGAGATTGCAGATGTAAAACCGGCCGAACAAAGAAGAAATAATGAATTACAATTAAAATTACAAGCTTATCAAATGCACACAAAGTATGTAGAAAAAACTATAATATTATAGGCAAATATATATATCTCGAAGTCTAAAATTAATATTAATTTGTTGATTTGTACTGGGGAAATAGTTTCAATTTTGTTCATTGTGTTCATTACAATGATTGTAGGAGGACTGTTTTGGAGGGGATAATGAGTGCTGTTAGTGTTAGGATGGCTGTTAGGAAAATATTATTATTCTCATTATTATTATTATTATTATTATTATTATTATTGCTAGTTGTATGATTGTAAATAGAGGGGCTGCTTGCATGGTTTATTGGATTAGTAATTATAGCAGATAGAGCGTGGGAAGTGGGATAACTTGATTACAAAGCAATAGTGCCTGTTATGGAAGAATTACGTGGGAGCTCTGTAATTGTGCATGAATATATAACATCTTTATGGATACAATCATTATTGAGTGGGCAAATATGTTTGTTATTACAATTGCAGTTACTTTTGGGTTTAATTTGGAAAGGGATTTTGGGGGCTGATTTATTTTTGTTATTAGAGGTTAAGATATTTTATGCTAAATTAAGCATAGTTGAATAAGAAATCCTTATTGAAAGAGTTTTGTACAATGTTGAAGAATATATATGTGTGTGTGTGTGTGTGTGTGTGTGTGTGTGTGTGTGTGTGTGTGTGTGTGTGTGATAGAGAGAGAAATTTCATCTTAGCCTCACAACGTTTAGGTTGATGTAACCTCCAACCTTGTTCAGATGTATCTTGACGATGACTATTATTAGTGAATTGTTGAAATAATACGGGTTTTTTTTTTTTCAAATTAGAATTCCAAGTATGCGACGTGTTTATGAAACGAAAAGAGCGTTGTTGGCGTTTTCGATTTTATTGGGTCCATGCCGATTAGATTTTTAGATGTGAACTTATTTGCGGTTCCTACCAAGATGAGAACAGTAGTCTGAACACTATTAATAATACTTGACACTTGATTGCACAACACAAATATTTCATTAATCAATAAATATTACGAATCGCCAGCATACAGCTAAATGATGCAGATACAATTAAAATTCACGTCAAACAGAGCTCATATATTATGATTTAGTTACGAAAATTATGAAAATAAAATCAATGTAATTTATATTTTGTAATTATGTTCCAAAAACTCCAGTAGTAAAATATTGTTAATGCTTCAAAACTTTTAACATAATTACAAAACAGAATTAACAGATTTCTACGGTTGTTAAGTTTTTTATTGTTATAATATATAATAAGATATCACAACTCTTATTTCGCTGCACTTTATTATAACAAAGATCTATAAGAAATTTAAATGTTCTGTTAACGTCTATTTCTGTAACAAACAAACACTGACTTTTATATACAGATCAGATATTCACTAAATTCGATATCTAATAAACACTGGCTTAATCTGCTAGTATAAATGTTGTATTTCTTCCAAACCATTACATAATATGCTAAATCTGCTCTCGTACATAAGGTTTTGTGTCCTCTGGCGCTAAATGCGCCACTCCAAGATGGCCAAATGAGCATCCATTACATTTAAGTTAACTGCCATCCGCCATTAAATCTCATTTAATATCATCGCATTGCGATATTAAATTTATTGATTTAAGAGAAATCTGTCTATGTTCAGACGGCCAATAAATAAGTTGCAATTGGCTAGCTGACCAACCGACTTCCTCTTGAGTTCGTGTTGATTGCCTATTTTGTGTGTGATAGGTTAATTTCTTGTCTGAAAGGTTAACATAAATGTAGAATATATCAACAAACAAGCATTTATGATATAAATGTTAATTAACCAAACAAGAAAATACACATGTCTGCCAATGCAGTAAAAAAAAATCGGATAACTCGTCGATAATTTTATTTTGACGCAGTGTAGTAGTTTAGACTTAGAGTCTCCATATTATGTGAGTGGACACCTGAAGTTCCCGGACGATAACTAGGGAAAGATAATAACAGTTTACAAATAAATTTTAATTGCTTGTAATATATGGATATAAAGAGCACTTCAGTACTAAGAATTTCGAATCAGCCCCGGAAATACACAAGGCGCCTAATAATTTGAATAAAGAAAGAAATCTAAAACAGCAGACTAAACTAAACATGCGAATGGTTAGATGAGAGTTAGAATTAGGGTTAGAGCTAGTGTTAGGGTTGGTGTTAGCATTTAAAAAATGTTAGCATCTCAAAAGAAATATTAAAGTTAAAAAAAAAACTTCCTTAAAAAATAGCTTTAAAAAGTATATGCTTCAGACATTTCCGGAAGTGATTAAGATTCTCCGACCAAATACTGAAATCTTCTGTAGAGCCATTCAGTACGAAACTGTGAATAAATATTTTATAGTAAAATAGCAAAAATGTCATACACCATTTGTTAAAAAATGCCCGACTGACCTCCAAATTTCGAAGTTGAACAAGGTGTGAGTATAGGAAAGTTAAAAATTTCGAAGTTAAGCATGATTTGAGTATGTGAAAGTTAGAAATCTCAAAGTTAGAGAAGCTTTGAGTATAAAAAAAGTTTTAAATGTCGAAGTTGAACAAGATTTGAATATAGATCAGTTTAAAATTTAGAAATAAACAAGATTTGAGTATGGGAGTTTCAAATTTCGAAGTTGAACAAGATTAGCTTATGGAGGTTTCAAATTTAAAAGTTGAGCAAGATTTGAGTATAGTAATCTTTAAAATTCAGAATTGAACAAGATTTGAGCATGGGAAAGTAAAATTTTCAAATTGAACGTGATTTGAGTATGGGAAAGTTTCAAATACATCAGAAGTTAAACAAGATTTATATGCGAGAAATTTTCACATTTCGGAGTTGAACAAGATTTGAGTATAGGAAAGTTTCACATTTTGAAGTTGAACAAGATCTGAGTATAGTAAAGTTAAAAATTTCGAAGTTGAACATCATGTACGTATGGAAAATTTCAAAATTTCGAAGTTGAACAAAATGTGGGTATGGGAAATTTCAAATTTCGCAGTTGGACAAGATTTGAGTATGCGAAAGTTTAAAATTATTGGAATGCTTCAAGTATGCGAATGTTTCAAATTTGGAAGTTGAACAAGATTTGAATATGAAAAGTTTAAAATTTCAAAATTTAACAAGACTGGAGTGTGAGAAATTTTAAATTTCGAAGTTGCACAAGATTTGAGTATGAAAAATTTCAAAATTTCAAAGTTGACCAAGATTTGAATATAGGAAAGTTTCAAATTTCAAAGTTAAACAAGATTTGAATATGGGAAAGTTTAGAATTTCGACGTTAAACAAGATTTTAGTATTAGAAAATTTCAAATTTCGAAGTTGAACACGACTTTAATATGGAAAAGTTTAACATTTGAAAGTTGAGCATGATTTAAGTATGGGAAATTTCCAAATTCTGGAGTTCAACAAGATTTCAGTATGGGAATATTTCAAATTTTGAAGTTGAGACAGATTTGCGTAAGGGAAAATTTTAAATTTCGAAGTTGAACAAATTTTTGGTGTAGGAAAGTTTTAATATTTTTATATGTGAAAGCTTACAACTTTAAGGTTGAACAAGATTTAAGTATAGAAAAGAATAAAATTCTGAAGTTGAACAGTATTTGAATATGAGAAAGATTAAAATTTCGAAGTTGAACAAGATTTGAACATGGGAAAGCACAAATTCCGACGTTAAACGAAATTTTAGTATAGAAAAGTTTAAAATTTTAAAGTTAAACAGGATTTGAGCATGGGAAAATTCAAATTTCACAGTTGAATCCGATTAGAGTATGGGAAAGTTTTAAATTTCGACGTTTAACAAGATTTGAGCATGAAAATGTTAAACATTTTGAAGTTTACAAGATATGTATGTAGGAAAGTTTAAAATTTCGAAGTTGAACAAGATTGTAGTATATTAAAGTTTCAAATTTTGAAATTGAACAGCATTTGGGTATGGGAAAGAATCAAATTTCGAAGTTCAACATGCGTTGAGTTTGGGAACGTTCAAAATTTTGAAGTTTAATAAGATTTGAGTATGAGAAAGTTCCAAATTTTGAATATTAACAAGATTTTAGTATAGGAAAGTCTCAAATTTCGAAGTTGAACAATATTTGAGTTTGGGATGTTTAATAAAATTTGAGTTTGGGAAAATGCTAAATTTAAAAGTTGAACAAGTTTTGAGTCTGGGAGAGTTTACAATTTCGAAGTTGAACATAATTTTAATATGGGAAAGTTTAAAATTCTGAAGTTTAACAAGATTTTATTAAGGCAAAGTTTCAAATTTGAAAGTTTAACAGGATTTGAATGAGAAAGTTGAACATTTGGAAGTTGAACAAGATTTGAGTATAGGAAAGTTTAAAATTTGGAAGATGAACAAGACTTTAATATAGGAAAAGCTCAAAATTTTTAAAATTTCGAAGTTAAACAAGGTTTGAGTATGGGAAAGCTAAAAAAAATCAAGTTTACGATATGAGAGTAGTAAAGATTAAAATTTTGAAGTTTAAAACGATTTCAGTATTTATTTAAGTCTCAAATTTCGAAGTTGAACGGGTAAGTTTAACATTCTGGTTTTGAACGATTTGAATACGGGAAAGTTTAAAATATCGAAATTGAACAAGATTCGAGTGTATGGGAAACGTTATTATTTGGAAGTTGAACAAGATTTGAGTATAGGAAAGTTTACAATGTTGAATTTTAACAGAATTTTAGTATGGGAAAGTTTACAATGTTGAATTTTAACAAGATTTAGTATGCGAAAGTTTAAATTTTCGAAGTGTAACAAGAATTGAGTTTGGAAAATTATCAAATTTTAAAGTTGAACAAGATGTTAGTATGAGTAAGTTTAAATTTCCGAAGTTTAACAAGATTTGAGTTTTGGAAAATATGAAATTTTAAAGTTTAACAAGATCTGAGTTTATAAAAATATCAAATTTTAAAGTAGAACAAGATTTGAGTATGTGTAAGTTTAAATTTCCGAAGTTTAACAAGATTTGAGTATGGAAAAATATCAAATTTCGAAGTTGAATAAAATTTGAGCATTGGAAATTTCAAATTTCGTTGTTGAACATGATTTGAGTATGACCTCGTTGTAGTGTTGCACTTACCCCAATACATATACATACATATAGTAGCACATTGTGTACATATATTCTCAAGGTAAAACATGAATTTAGCCAACACAGCAACCTGTCCTTTATGTGAACAAGATTTGACGGTGAAGAGACCTTAGTGGTTCAAGAAAAAGAAACTGAAGGCGTCAACTGTGCATGTATGGAAAGAGGTTTGAAAGTCCGGGTTGAAGCAGAAACTCGTGTTTAGAAAACGTGTCGGGTAAATCATATAAACAAAAAGGACATTGTAATTGGCTCCAGCAAGGGTGATTCTGAAAAGAGCGCTCGTGTTTCTCTGGGACCATATGACAGTAGAACACATTGCTAATTCTGTGGAATTGTTACTACAAACAGACCCAAACTGAAAAGGTGACAGAAGGATTCTCTTTGTGAAGGCAGATGCATTTGTTCAAACTATATTGGTTGATTACAAACTAATAGAGGATTAATGGGGCACTGGTGTTCAAAGTTGGGTCGAATATTTTGTTTACTACAAGCCGTGTAGCATCAACTTTCGTACAATGCGAAATATTCCAAGACATTTCACGTCAGATGACTCCACCAAACGACGAAAAAATGGAAGGCCATAGGACAGCAATAAAGATGAGGCATTCGAGAGTATTTGTGAGTTCTTAAAGGAAAACGATAAAGAACAACTGCCGATATTGGACCTTGTAATTAAAATAGAAGAATACTTACGTGGCATTAAATCCACGGCGTACAGAAATTAATACCTTAAATAAAATCTACTAAGTTGATTTGAGAACTCTATATTCGTGAATGACGACTTTAGTGGCGTCAAAAATATTGTGACATTTAGTGAAAAAAACTGTAACATTCTTATTGAAATAATACGTTCATCTTGTTATGGCGATGAAGAAGCGCAGAAACGAGCAATAATCCAAACCGCAGCAAAATTCATCAAAACTGATATCAAGTCAACAGTTGCGCTAATGGAGGATACGTATCCAACAAGCGCCGAACTGAAACTAGCAGCCAAATTAGATTTTATCTCAGAAAGTTTGAAGTGCTTGTTGGGACGCCTATTTGTCAGGAAGGACACGCCCATATATGTTGCTGGCATCGGCCGAGCAGTCGTTCAAGCACTGTGCCCAAGAGCTATTCTTACGTCTCTACAGTTTGTTCTCGTGTTGCAAATGACACCACTTGTATAGATCATAATTCTTGATTAATTGACTTTCCACCACAAACAAGGCACAAACAAAGATTTTAATGAACGTGACATGTTTTCTTACTCCAGATGTGTTAGGCGATGACATTGGCATTCTTAGTTAGTCCCTGTTATTTACAGGAGACAACATAGATCTTGACATTATAACATTAGACGGAAAGAGTACCTTCCATGGGATGGGAATGATTGCAGCCATCACACCAAGGAAGCAAGTCAGTCATGGTAAACTGCGACAAAAAATGGCTGACTTGAAATCTGTTGAAATGCGAAGATCGGCATTACAGATTATTGTTTTCAAAGCGTGTCAACCGTTACTTAGAATCTCTGTTGACTCCAGACACATTTGATGTCTGTGATGCCAAAGTGGATATGTTTTGGAGTATTCTTCCTTCCACAGATGTACGTTCAGTTGACAGGGCATGATGAATTTAAATATCAGGAAAAATCTTCGGTACAATGTTCCCATTTATAGACATGAATCCAGGAAATAAACCCTGTATCTTATTACCCCTAGATTACCTATGCACTATATCGTTCCCGATTATCATAACTATTGATCAACCGCTACTTTGAAAATGTCTGAAATCGTGAATGCTGTTACAGATGATAGTCCAATTAGGGACGTGATACTGCTGCTTAGCACATTCCATACCTTTACGAATGTGCTGGGTACCATTGAACTCAAGAAGATCATGGGAAGACTATATAGTGAAAATGCTATCGTACACATGATGAGCGGAAAGGCAGTGCAACGAGCATTTCGTGGCCACCTGACGGTGGATCAATGTCTCACACGTCAGATTGTTGGAAGATGAACCTGATTTTCAGGACAAAGTGGAGGAACTTGAGCGCTTGTACATGTCAATGGACACTGGCGAGTGTGATTTAGGTTCATTGTTCGAATCAGATTGCATAAACAGAATTCACAACTTTTAAGTGAGAAAAAGAATGAAATGGCAAGGATTTCCCAAACCAGCAACTATAGATAAATTATCAGCACATTCTAAGTATAGCTAGGGATCTTGTTTCAGCTGATCTAATGTGGAAGATGCATTTCAGTGCTTCTCATATTCTCTATCAATATTCGCGGTCACTGTCCATTCGAATCATTTGAAGTCGGCTCGTCTATATCTCCAACTGTATACCTTGAGAGACGACAACCCTGAAGAACATAAGAAGTTTCACTCTGAGTTTCACGTAATCCGACACAGCAATCAATACTGGGCTGGTTTTTGGCTCCGATCTTGTAATCGAGTATACACTAATGCGCTCACTCAAAAGTCGAGGAGGGTTGACACGAGGGAGTGGAATGCTCAAGCACTAGAGAACAGTTTGTGCCATATCATGCACTGTGACATGTATTTACAACCTTGCCATGCAAGATCTTACTTACAAATGAACAACATAAGGAGTTGTCTGCCTCTCGGTTGAAAAGAAATGAGATATGAAACATGTTCCAGCTACAGATGATGAGAGTGGGGATGAGAAAATGCAAACATCTTTGAAAAAATCTTATGACTTATGTAAATCAGGGTGGGGTAGGGATAATCATAAATATGGTATAAGTGATGATTTAACATCACTGGCAACCATTTCATGTGAAAGATTAGCCCTATAAATATAAGTACAAGATTTATTAGTTGAACCTGAAAACTGACCGAGTTAGTGACTTAAAACGTAATGGAAAATGACTTGTGAGTCGAAAATATTCGACTTTGAAAGGAAAATACTCAAATCTTGTCCAACTTTGAGTATAATGTACAGTAGACCCAATCGATATAAAACTATAAAAGAAACAGTTTTTAATTTCTTTTTTTTTTTTCTTTTTTTTTTTTGTCAGGTTGTGTATTGACCTGTCTAAATAATAAGACAATTACACGTTCGGACGTACGTTATCACCCGACAACGATTTTATAAATAATTATCGTTGCCCGTGTATTTGACGGTGTGTGTTTAGCAATAATACTAATAATAATGAATAAATAAATAAATAAATAAAAAGTGGTAGTCTCTATCACGTACCGCGAAAGGGGGAAAGAATGTGAAAAAAAAACGTTACGTCTTTGGCGTTGCGTCCATCGCCAAACCAGAAGTAGTGAAGGTTTAAATTAAGGCTAGTCAATCGACAAAGGGGGGATAACTTTCGAAAATATCGACTAAAATAGTGACCCCTCCTTGTAGAAAAGGGCCTAGTTGAAGATAAAAGAATTAATGTTTTTAGCCAATTTGTCGTCCGAAAGGGTCGAGCTTAAAACCATACCTATTTCGTGAAAATCCGTCGCCTCTGTCGAAAGTTTTAGGCAGACATACAAACATACACACATAGATTAAAATAGACGGTGAGATTTATATTATAAAAAAATATTGAAAATTCATTGAATATTAAAAAATAACATAACTTTTTAAATATGACATGAATTTTGATGAAATTTTAGGATTTATCTCACCTTAATACAGTCCTTGGATGGTGTAATTTTCAGCTTTTTATAACTTATATTTACTGAAATATTGATTATTTTGTAATCTGCAATAAAGCGATGGACACAGTTTAGATGGGATCGCTTGAAGATTTATTTATTTAAATAATATTTAGCTAGCAATTATTTGTACGGTAAGTATTCTTTTGAAACAATTTCTAGGGAAAAGAGTAATGATTGTCGTCCGAATTCGTGACAGGAACATAAGTCGAAACTACTTTCCCTAAAAAGAAAAAAATATTTTTAAAAAAAACATCAGTAAATAGCAAAAACTTGGGAACAAATTCTAAAATTCAAAATAATCATTTTTACTTAATCATAAGTAGTTATATATATATATATATATATATATATATGTGTGTGTGTGTGTGTGTGTGTGTGTGTGTGTGTGTGTGTGTGTGTGTGTGTGTGTGTGTGATTTGTATTCAGTCCTGCATGTTTGTGATCTCCCATGAGCACGCAATTAATAAAATGAAAGTCCAGAATTATAATGCAAGTGAAAAAAAACTTATGTAACTGAAAGTGCATTGGTTGGAAATCTTTCGTGACTGAGGAAATTTTTCGCGATTGAGGAAATTGTTATTGTTAACCTATTTTATGAAGAAACATCGCGAATGAAAGTATACTCGGGAGGTAAACGTTTTGCGAGGAAAAAATATTCGTTGTTTGTTGTTTGAATAAGCTTCATTGCTAAAAGATTGAGTAATTTATTCGTTGCAGTTTTAACTTGGTATTCTTAGCTGTGCACTTTTACTTTTTTTAGACGCAGTCTAACACGTGTGATAATCACGGGCAGCGTCGATGACTTGCGGAAACGCTGTCTGGAACTTGCGGAAACGTTGTTTGGACTGATTTGTTTTGGGCGTGTAAGGCTTATTATATGGATTTTCTAGAATGTTCCGATCTGTTTACTTGTCCACATGCGCGCATAGACAAAAATATAGTCACATGGATTACTGTATCGCGTCATAACCACGATCCTACGCGCTGATAGAATTGCTTGGACGAACGGTGACAAAATCAAATTGTCCTGAAATGACCTGTCAATTTTTTGGGTATTAGTATTTGGGAAAATCATTTTAATCAGTTTTAAGACAGATATTTGGCTGTCAAGGGGTCAAACGTCAAAGACTTGACCTTTGAAAACTCTATCAAACTCCGCCAATTTTGGGTTTAAACACTTGAAATTTTAGATTAGCGGTCTCTACTAAATTACTCTGCCAATTTTTGGTCTAAACATTTGAAATTTTACAAAATGTGTATTCAAACAAAGGGTAAGATTTTTATTCGGTTTTGGCTGAAAATTTGGCTGCCAAGGGTTCAAAGTTCAAAAGAGATTACCTTTGCGGTCTCTAGCAAACTATTCACCAATATATGATATTTTATATAAAGGTATTAAGATATGCAGCAAGCTTTTTAATCAGTTTTTGGGCAACAATTTTATTGCCAAGAGGTCAAAGTTGAAATAGCTGACCTTTGCAGACTAACTCCTCCGCCAATTTTGGGTCTAAGCACTTTAAATGTCAGATGTAGGTTATTTGGACATAACTCAAACGTTTTTTATATATATATATATATATATATATATATATATATATATATATATATATATATATATATATATATATATAAAATTAAAATTGAACATAGAGGACAACAGGCTACATTTCTGGATTTAGATATAAAAACTGAGGATGGGATTTTTCTTTATAAAATATTTGATAAAAGAAACGCTTTCCCCTTTAAAATAGTACTATGTCCAATAAAGATAGCACCTGCCCTGTTTTTATGTTTTATGGAACCATTATGTCAGAGTTTTTGAGAATAGCTCGCGTTACTTTAAAACTAACAGACTTTATACTACCAGATTCTAGTTTAGTAATAAGGATGATAAAACAAGTTGGGGATAAAAATAAAATATTTAAACAGTTAAATAAAGCATTTGTTCGTTATCCTGATGCTTTTGAATCGTTTAAGATAAACCAGACTATATTAATAAAGGAAATCCAAAACTATATTAGCAATGTATAAAATGTATTTATAATTACATATAATAAAATTATAATAATAAAAAAAAATGTATATATTTAAAAATATTTTTAACCTTTATATATCTAATTTTAAATAAGAATGTAAATATACTAAATACTAATCATAGTGGGGGTGATAAGTAGTTAAATGGATTAATCCTAATCTTATAAATACAAGACTGATAAAGTAAAAAATTAAAAGATGTATCCATTTTAAATGTGGAAATTGATGAATCGCACAGGTAAGAAATTCATTTTTATAGTATGAGAAGGTTAGTAATTGCAATTAAGAATAGGAAATTGGATCAAATGTTTGTAACATGTAATCTTCCTAAGATTAATGGTGGTGGTGTTTGATCAACACTGCTGGGGAGCCATGATGTAATATACTGTTTTGTTTTTAAATCCCCGAAACAGTGTTTCATGGTAAACAACTGATGATCCCTTGAAAAATAAATTATTGGTATTATAGTAAATTCGAGAGCGAGTTGATGCAGTGATTGCATGTGATTAAATGACTTACTGACTAGATGGTTTTCTAACGAATGATAAAAAATATTTTTGTATAGTTTTAAAGGTTAAACACTTCAAAGACTATATTATATATAGTTTTTAATAAATAAAGAATAGACATATTCGTTTTATTAATTTAAAGAATATTTAACTGACGATCGCAATTATTTTTACACAAAAGAAACGATTTAGATTGACGTGACAAGCATATTACAAACACGTAAACTAACGTAAAGTAGTTCTCTAAGTTACAACCCTACCTTCTCGTGGTAGTGGTTGTGGCATTGTAGAAGTGTCAGAACGTTGTCCTTGCCAGAGTCGCAGGATTGGCACAATGTCATATTTAAGCTGCGGCCCAGTTAACAGGGATCTGATGAAACTCTAAGATGACTTAGCATCAGGATCTATCGTTCTCTGGTCGCCTCTGCTTTTGCGTTGTGACAAACAATGGCGTATCAGGCGAGGAATTGTAAACTAGTAGTTATTTCTTTATTTATTCCAAGAAAAAACTTCCCGATTTCGCGTGTAATCGCTGAACCTTGTTGGTCTTTGTGTCGGGTGTAAAAACCTGCAATTCTGCTACTTTATGTGTAGTTGCGACCAACGAAGAGGACTCCGTGAAGACAAGGCAATATTGATTCTTGGTTTTCATAATAAAAAGAAGTCTCGTTCATAAAAAGCAAACAAAATAATGTAAGATAACAATGTTTTCGCTCGTATTTTTATAAGCATAACAAATGTCTGAAAATCGTCAGATTGAAATTCCCATTTAAATCATTTTAAACAACACTAGAAAATCAATGAAATTGAAAATATATACATACAAATTGAAATGCTGAAATTTCGTATTAAAAACTATTCAGTATAAAATGCAAACAAATAAATAGAAACGCAAACAGAAATATGTTCGTTTTTCCCAAGGTCCTCTATGTTTATGTTCATATTTTTATAACTTGGTCTATTTTGGAAAGCATTGTCTATGCCTTGTTTTTAATCAAATATCTACGTTGAGATTTTATTTATTTCCCATTCAACCGTCTACGTTTAATGTCATCTTTATTTTCGTTCTCTGATGGTTTGCATTTTTTATGATGCTGTTGCTGCTTGCATCTTTTTTATGTCGAGAATATCACACACACACGCGCATACACACACATAAAGATAGGCGTGTGTGCACATATATATATATATATATATATATATATATATATATATATATATATATATATATATATATATATATACATACATATCAGAGAGGCGGTAGCACTCTCTATATAGGGATGGCCCGTACACGCCTATATACGTCTACAAAATTAAACTATCCAAATCTCAACTAAAATCAACTTATAAGTTTCAAAAAGCACATATTCTTACAGAGAAGCGTCTTTCGAATTCAGCGAGTGTAAGAACTTCGGTTAAAATGTCAAAAGAGAGCAAAAAAAAAAAGGGTACAAAAATGGCCAATTCTTCTCCTTTCTTCTTCTTTCTTCTTTGTTTTGAGACGATGTATCTCGGTGTATGAACGGTGACCCATCGCTTTTTAGCTAACTCCATAATTAAATAAGATTACGTGTAATAACAAGTTTTAAACACTATATACCCAATGTAGACAGACCACTTCGAACACGGAACTTCTCTCAAAAGGGACAGCTCCAAATAATACACCGGATGCTCACAGACGTTCCAGTTTGCCAGTGGCCTATATTTCTTGGACGCTGAATATTTGAGGTGAACGTTAAGGTTTTTTCTTTAAACAGTAACCCACCAGGGTTAATGAAACCACGAAATCTTTATCTCAGTTGATCAAAATTGTTATAAGAGTAACCTATCAGCAAGTACGACGTCAAAAAACAATGTTATAAAAACAAATAATTCTTCAGATTTTTGACTGTAAAATATGTACAAAATGTCAATGCTGTGACCAGGATTCGAACCTAAGTTAGCACGGCCACAACGTGGGGTCCTAACCTCTAGACGATCACGGCTAACACTGACGTCTGTCGCTCTTGGCAGAAAGACACATGACTACTGTCAAACTATTGAAAAATAAGGAGGAAACTTGAAATTCTCACGCATGCGCAAAAATACACTATAGCAACCATTGTTAAATGCAGCTGAATCTCTTCGCTCGCTAAGAAAAGTAGATCAGACCAGTTCTTCTAAGAACTCACCAAACGCCAAAGGAAATAAGTTAAATTAACCGCAAAAGAAACTGCAAGAAAGTCATCTTCTAAGAACTCACTGGAAGCTGACCAAAAAGAATCAAAATCCAAGCCCGAGCCACAAAAATAACTAGATATTGTTGCTACTATACACAATCTACTAATAAAAAAAGTAAGTTTTCTAAAATAAACTACAATAAATTAACCAAGTAACCTCACACTGTCACTGATTAGGACTTCATATAAAGATAACAACTACACTATTGGTGTATATACCGTTCCACACTTTAACTATTGGTGACGGGGCAGTATCTCAATTCTACGAGAGTTGTCTTGCTATAAGATCAGTGATATTATAGTAAGATACACATAAGTGTTATATGTTTACATTTAATAAAAATGCCAAAGTCAGCACGTAGTAAAAAAGCTCAGAGAAATGTAGACTATGAAAAAAACAAAGTCAAGGTATTATCTGAGCAAAAAGAATACTATCAGAAAAATGCTGAAATAATAAAAATTAAGTATCATGCAAATCCTGAGGCAAAGAACGCTGCCTCACGTGCTGACTCAAAAGCACGGTATAACAGGGACCCGAGGGGGAAAAACTGCCTCACGTGCTCTTTATAACAAAGAACCAGAAAAAAAGAAGGCTGCCTCACGTGCTGACTCAAAAGCACGGTATAATAGGGATCCCAAGGGGAAAAAAGCTGCCTCATGCACAAACTATTATAAAAAGACCTAAAACCCAGCAGGAAGCGACCTGCTGCTAATGGAGGCGGCAATGAGCCGCCTCCTAAAAAAGACAATACTATCATGAATGTAAGTTTAAA
>NC_136497.1:63115240-63162740 GCF_053919585.1 Euprymna scolopes
CGAAGTGAGCGAACAGCCCGCCTGTTGCTCCCTTCAACGGGAATCGTGTGCATAATGGGATTGACCAAGAACTACGTGAACAATTAGCCGGATTTCAGTCAAAACGTTCTTGTGTAGAACCAGTTTTTACACTATAATTGAGAAATATGTCGAATTTACAAAAGCCTGTTGTCATCAGTTTTATAGATTTTTCCCAAGACATTTGACAGTATTTAGTGACCACTACTCTGAAATATCTTGCACATATATGGACTGCCGAGAAAAGCGTCACCACTGCAATAAAGCAAGTTCATGCAAACTCTAAATGTTGCATACAAACCAAAGATGGTTTCAGTTACTGGTATTTAGTGATAAGTCCACCAAGAATGTTTGCTTTCGTCATTGTTCTTTCCCATAGCCATTGATTGGGTATTAAAAAATGCAATCAAGAATCAAGGTATAATGTGGGTCAATGAGCGTAAACCATTTTTTTCTTTTATAGGACCTTGTTGCATACGGGGAGCACAGATGTTAAGTGGCAAGAAAGGCATAGAAGAGCGGACCAGAATAATAAGACTAATATGCGCTTATATGTTGAGAGAAGGATGTTTGTGACATAACATAATATACTTAAGAGACGATGTTTATGATGGGGAGCACATATATAAAAAGACGTAAATGTTTTGTTTTTTTATGTTGGTGATGACAAGACAAAATTGCGTACCTGGGTTTAAAAGACAAACACGAAGACCAGGTTTAATAAAGAACATACATACGTTTATTATTTACGGCCATGATACTTTTTAGAACCACAAATGCCACGTTACTACATCATGATGATTTTCCTGTACGCCGCTTCCAGCGTCTCAAAACGATTCTCTCTTTTAGATCCTCCGATCTCAACTCCCAAAATCTTAATTCTTCATTACATAAACTTAATTCCTATGACGTCACTCATCACGCTCACAAACATGTGAATACCGATTCAGGTTGTTGCCATCTGACTTGGTCCATAGATTTTCGAATTCCTTACATAATTGTTTTGTTAACGGCAAATCTAACTATAAAAATATCCCCGATTTCGACTCCAATAACAGCCAAGAGTTCAACATTCCTAAAATATCATTTACGAAATACAATTTCTGAATTAATAATAATCATCGATTATCATGAATTCATATATTCATAATTATCTTCGATTATTCTTTCCGGTGTTTTCCGGTAACTAACAATTTAACACTGATTTTACTGTGGAACTGCCTTTGGAAACGATATTGCTACACTCGCAGTGGATATTACTGACATACAAGGTATTGTCAACAAAGTCCAAACTGAGATAGGGACCATTGGTCTTTATATCAATACTAATAAAACTGAAAACATGCACGTTGGGATACATCTGTCTCATACAAACGTTTTTATCGATCCAAAAATATAGTTGACAACTTCACCTAGTTTTAAAGCTTCATAAAAAGTGGAGACAATATGGACTACGAGTTGCAGTGCAGGATAAGAAAAACTCTCAGCAGCATTTAATCAGCTTTGCAATATCTGGAAATACAAAATAAAGCACCCAAAGATACAAAATTGTCTTGTTCACATTGCTATATATGGTAGTATTGTTAATAATCTGCAAACAACGCCTAGGCTGGCTTTGACATATCCTAAGAGTGGAATCAGAAAGAATTGTAAACCAAGTGCTTCAATTGACAATAGAAGACTAAAATTGAACTGGAAACAAACAAATGAGAGAGATTTTATCTCAACGAGAAGTTGTAAGGATGCTGTGGTTCTGTCTTCAGCCCGAAAACGGTGATATACTTTGATTTCTTCATGGAGCGTAGGATGAAGATGTTCTAAAGTCAAAGTAAAAAAAAGTGCATGACATAACTACATTAAAAGTAAGACTTTATGTTTTACCGGTGAGAAATTTTAGTTTATAGTTTTAAGGAACTATAAGATTTTCTTATGCAATAACGAAATAATTTTGGACTGGAAAATTCTTCTTCTATTTTTATGAATTAGAAAGTTGCCAAATGATAAAATGCCATCGGCAATTGTTTTTAATTCCTTATAAAATAAACAAATGAATAATTACATTGAACTCTAGCTAGAATCACATCCAGTCCTCGAGGGGAGGTGGTTTGATAAAATTTATGATTTTTTTGCAATTTCGGCGAAATCCTACAATCTTATTGTGTTTTTTTATTTAAATAATACTGGGATTAATTTGTTAATTTCAAATCGAACCTTTAGTCTGACATGCATTTCGGATGATTAAATCAAATCAAAGATTCTTTCAAATTCATCAGTCATATGTGTATCATGCTCAGAATGATTTTAATGACGTCAGACTTTGCAGCCATTTTTGTTTGCATAGAGATCTCACCGTCATCGTTCATACATCGATTTGTCTTTCCAAACGGGCACCTATCTGGTATTGACCAGACTCAACGTTGCTAAACTTCGGTAATCGAACGAAAACTGACTTGCAACCGTGATTTGTTGGAAATGAAGGTAACTAAGTAGTGAGAACAGAAATTAGTGAAATGGTGGTGTAAAATGCAATAACTGAATTATACGAGCAGAAAAGAAAAGGTTTTGGGTAAGAATCGAAGGAACGTTCGGTGCCAATGATATAAATAGAAAAACGTCGACCATGAAAAATGGCCCGAAATTGGTATTCGCGTGATACGCAATTCCCTTGGGGAATCGGAAAGTTGAAACGAAGGAAGAACACAGTCGACAAAAATAAGATTACCAAATAAAGACGGGTCGATATGTATGGAGAAAAAAAGATCATCATCTTATGTGATGAGGGAATTCAGTCATTGATAAGCAGATGAGCCAGCAGGATGCGATGCCCAATTCCCTAAATGATCCACAGCAAAATATCCCAAGTTAATAGAGAAGATCGATTGTGTTCCTTCAAATGTCTGATAAGAACCCGGACAAGAAAGAGGAAAAGAAAGTACAAAGAAAGATGAGTTAGTTTGATTGGTTTGTTTTACGGCATATCAACATTTTTCTACTTATCTGATGCAGAATCCCTTAATTTTGAGGGAAGTGTTTTTTTATGCTTCGAGTACTTTATATCTTCAAATATGTATTCGTGGTATCTGGCTTGCTAGTACTGTCAGAGAAATTGTTGATTGTGTTTTTAGATTTGAAGAACATGATTGAGTTTTGCAAATGAAAAGAACGAAAAAACAATAATACCGATGTTTGGTGTGTTTTAGGTCTCGAAATCAGTATCCTCAGACAGCCTTATCTGATATCGTCAGAACGAAGAAGGAAAATAATTATTTTTTGAAAAGTGAAAAATAGCAACAAAAGTAAAGAAAATGCTAGCGAACAATGAAGCCTGGGAAGTATATATATATATATATATATATATATATATATATATATATATATATATATATATATATATATATATATAAAGTGTGTGAAATTATTAATCAAGTTTTCATAGAAGAAAACATAGCAAAATCATGCTTATATGTACGATCGTTTCGGAAATTGGATTCTTTTATTAATTTGATATTTACAAATAAAACAATCGTAAAATACGTAAAATATTTCTAGATACCGTCTCCTCATCAGCATAAATAAAAGGGGAGGGGGAGAAGATACCAAATTTAAACCAGATTATAAAAGTAAGTATATTTTGCGAGCCTAGAATGAAAAATATTTGTTTATTTGTAAATATCGAATGAATAAAAGGATATCGTTTCCGAAAGGATCGCACCTATAAAAAATGATTTTGTTATGTTTCCTCCTACGAAAACTTGATTTATAATTTCACACACTTTCTATATATAGCTCTAGGTAATTACACCTATTGAGCTTATCATAACGGCAATACTCAGAGCACAGCACTTTTAAATATATTTTGCTGAGACTTTGCTCATTTAGACCCTGTCTATTACACTCTATAATGTATATATATATATATATATATATATATATATATATATATATATATATATATATATATATATACAGGGTGAGCCAAAAGTAAATGCATGACTTTAAACCTGTGTAAACCAAGAAATATATATATATATATATATATATACAGGGTGAGCCAAAAGTAAATGCATGACTTTAAACCTGTGTAAACCAAGAAATAAAACAGTTTGAGCACTTGCGTTGATAAATAACTAAATTTTCATTAATATAATTAATTAATACAATTGCCTTATTGTTTATACATATAGATGTACGTACATGTTATCTCTAAATAAAAGTTTTGTTAATGTCCACTTACTTTTGGCTCACTCTGTTTAGATAAAAATCTAAAACATACATCTTTAAATGTTAAGAATCATACAATAAACTATTGAGACCAAATGTAAAATATTAGACAATAAATTGTAGTATTTTTCTTTTCTTTTTTTTTTCTTTTTTTTTTTTTTTTTTTTTTTTGCTTTAAGGCCTCTTATAAACGATTTAGCTGAGTTTCATACTAAATTCATTCCAATATTCAAAATGATTCAATATTATACTAAAGGTTGTTTCTAATTTTTCAGATAATATTTTATTTTTTTCAGCGCTATAATAGTATATTTAATTGAAAATGCCTCCAGCGTTTAGAGAGTAAAATGGCACAAATTGTTGCTATATCTGGTTGAAATTGCCAGGAAGATGGAATGTTCAAAGAAGAGAGTAAAACAATGATTACAAGGAAATAAAGTCTTTCAAAAAGAGAAAGGGGCATACCGTAAAAAGCCTACAACCGCCAGAGAATACAGATCTTTTAAAAGAGCATCCCTTGCAGATAGGAAGAAACGTTATTCATAACTTCCTGCTGAACTTTGGGGGATGCAAAAAAATATCATCTCGAATAGTGAGAAGAAGGTTATTAGAAGTGGGGTTAAAATGATTCAAAGTAAGGAAGAAGCCGTACTTGTCTCTGGCCAACAAGAAAAATTTACTAGAATTTGCAAAAAAAAAAAAAATCATGAAGATTTGACAGCTGATGATTAGGTCAAAATTGTTTGTTCTGACGAAAATATCTTTGAAGTAAATTAACAGCTTCTATTTCCTAAACTTTGAAAAGAACAATTGAAATTTTTATGTGAATACACATCCATAACATTTATTCAAAAAGTGTAACAAATTCTGTTTTTTTGTTTTTTGTTTGTTTGTTTTTTTTTTTTTGTTTGTTTTTTTTTTCATCAAATTTTTTGCACCGCTAGAGCGCCTTATGTTCGCCGTAGGGAAAGTGAGGTATTTTATCCTGATTGTGTTGTTCCAACTGTTAAGTTTGGAGGAGGAAGCGTAATGGTTTTTTCATGCACTAGAATGTTGTACACATGTGAGGGCAGAATGAACACCTCAATTTATACTAAGATGCTTCACCAGGTTTACCAAACCTCTTTGATTAAAATATTTTATAACATTCAAAGTGATGTAATCTTCCAACAAGACAATGCCCCATGCGATACGTCAAAAGTTCCAATGGGTTGATTAAAAATAAAAGGAATTACAGTGATGAAGTGGGCCCTTCAATCTCCAGACCTTAACCCCATTGAAACTTTGTGGTTCCGTTTATGGAAAAGAGTGAGAATGCACAAATGTTCATAAAAAAAAATTAAAGGCCCAACTGCATGAAGAGCGGCAGAAAATAGATCCTACCACCTGCAACAATTTGGTCACTAATTTGCAAAAATGGATAAAAGTGGCTAAAAATGCAAAAGGAGGTCATACCAAACATTGACTGTTGTTAGAATAGATTGTTTAATGTTTACTCCAACATTCCTTACTTTTAAATAAATAAGTTTGAATAATAATTTCGATTTTTCATTGGGGCTCCATAGTTTTGCTCGAGGCTTTATATATACTATTATATAGAAGGAACATTATGCCTAAGTTCGGTTTCTACGGACTCCGAAAAGGCTGGTTCGACTTTTATGAAATTTCACACAAATACATTTTATGTGTCTGGCAGAGTTCTTATATTGGTTTTGTATCGGAATGTTATTAATAAGTATCGATAATCGATGATCGAAATAATTCGATGAAAGAAATAACAGACGACTTAGACTAGAGTTAACGCCTTATAAAGCCTAACATCACAAGTGAATTTGAGAAGTTTTGTTACCACACAAACCGAACAGCCCGGCATATAAAATCTACAGTAGGCGGCTCTTTGATAAGACAGGGCGCGTTCGAAAATAATATTTCTGTTTAGAGCCCAATAGAACTATGCTACTAAACTTTTTCATGCTAAACTTAAATTCAAGCACTGTACGAATCTTATAATAAATAATTTTACCAACAATTTTACATGTTTCTCTTTTGAGTCTCCATTTATAGAAAACATGTAAGATTCCCGCAATTTCCAAAGAGATGGCACTCAAGTCATTCTTTTCTTTTTTTTATAGATTGGATACAATATAATTTTTAATAAGAGAATTGACACTATAATAATATATATGAAATATGCATAAATCAAAATATTATATTTTAACGTATTTTAAGACCGGGCAAGGTCGACTCCCCTTCCGTCCTCCCCGTACATACTTATTTTATAGTAATTGTATATGTCGTTTTTCTTATTTTCACCTTATTTTTAATTTCTTCCCTCTTTTTTTTAAATCTAAATGCCACCGTTCACGCCTGCTGAGGATGGCGAAAGACGTCTCGGGTTTAAAAAAAACTCTTATCTCCGTCATATATAAATTTTGTATCCCAAATAAACTTTTCTAATATATATACATATCATATATATATATATATATATATATATATATATATATATATATAAAGATATATATAAATATAATTTCTGACTTTTCAGATGAAGATTGACAATTTGTATTATTTGAATTATTTCGATTACTGTTCTCATCTTCAGTTTTATTTTCGCAATATTCAAGATGAGAACATTAGTCCGAATAACTCAACTAATCCAAATTATTGAATGTTCACAGATATCATTTTCTTAGATAACTAAATATGTTTCCGAAAAGTTCCATTACTGAACTTTCATCTCCAAACAATTTGAACCCCGAAAACAAAAAACAACAACAAAATTATTAACATAAAAACAGAACTGCTCTCTATCTTCACTTCTCTTGATTATCTTTTTACAACCAAATCAATGAAAGAATTCCGGGTTGCATACATTTATAGAAAACATGTAAGATTCCCGCAGTTTCAAAAGACACTCAAAAAATTTTATTTTATCTTTTTTCTCTTTTAGTTACAAAAATTTAAAAAAAACAAACAACTTTTATATTAGCCCATTAACTGATGATAAGGCGGCAGTGACGTTGCTCATAAAACCTGGGCGGATTTAGTATTTACTTAGAAAACGCTGCTATCACTACGGCAATCGATTTTCGCACACACGCGCGCGCGCATATATATATATATATATATATATATATATATATATATATATATATATGCAAAAAGGCAAACGATAAAAGCCTCTTTAAAAACAACAACATTCCTGATGACGATCAAGGATTGAAAGCGCGCGAGGAAAATTGCTGACAAAAAAAAATCATTCGGCAACCTAATACATAACTTACCAACTGACACAAGAAAAAATACTCGGCTAATCGAGAAAATCACCAGAAAAATTAAGAATAAAGTAAACTTTCTCGTATTTAATCAAACGCACCCATCTATGTATCTATCTATCTATCTCTCTATCTATCTCTCTTTCTTTCTCTCTCTCTCTCTCTCTCTCTCTCTCTCTCTATATATATATATATATATATATATATATATATATAAATATATATATATATAAAGAGAGAGGGAGAGAGAGAGAAAGAGAGAGATAAAGAAAGAAAGAAAAAGAGAGGGCAAGAGAGAAAGAGGATTAACACATTTGATGTGATATATATTGAAAGATAGTGAAAAATATTTAGGAGTTCTGATGATGACCTGGAATTGTCGAAATTTTTTTGATCCGTGTAGACTCCATACACACACACACACACACACACACACATATATATATATATATATATATATATATATATATATATATATATATATATATAGTGAGAGAGAGAGAGAGAGAGAGACTAGCATTTCAGCCCGGCATAGCTCAGGTGTTTGAAGGTGTATGTTGAGCAAAAAAAAAGTGGTAGTAGGAAGGCAGGCTCGAACCCGTACCGCTAAGGAGGAAAAGAACGGGAAAAACTGACGTCTTTGCTGTTACGACCACTGCCAAACCGGAAGTAAGTACGTTTGAATTAAGGCTAGACAATCGAAAAGAGAGGATGACTTTCGAAAATATCGGCGGAAAAACAACCCCCTCCCCTGTGGAAAAGTGCCACGTTGAAGGTAAAGATATTAATGTTTTTAGCCAAATTTTCGATAATTTTCGTCTGAAGGGTCGAGCTTAAAAACGATACTAATTTTGTAAAAATCCGTCGCCTCTGTCGAAGGTTTTTAGCAGACATGTAAACATACATACATTTATATATTGCTAACTCAAATTTTCGACCCAAACCGATTAAAAAGCTTGCCCTATCTCTGAATACCCTTTATGTAAAATTTCAAATGTTTAGACCAGAAATTGTCTGAGTAATTTGGTAGAGACCGAAGCGGTCAAATTGTTTTTAACTTTGACCCCTATTATGACCCCTTTACATTTATTGTTTTGGGCTAAAATCAAGTTATTAAGTTAGATCTATGTCCAAGGAACCTATATTTAAAATGTCAATTTTTTAGACCCAAAATTGGGGGAGGAGTTTGGTAGAGTTATCAAAGGTCAAATCGTTGAACTTTGACCCATTAACAGCCAAATTTCTGGCTGAAAACGGATTACAAAGATTATCACACCATCTCAATACCGTGTATATCAAATTTCGAGTCTGTAGACTGAAAATTGACAGAGTTATTTCGTAGGGAAATGTACATCGACAGACAGACACACACAGACACTCTCACTTTTATAGATAGATAGATAGATAGATAAAGAGAGAGAGAGAAAGAAAGAGAGAGAGATAGAAAAAAGATAGAGGACAGAGAAAAAGCTACTGTGCGTATAAGAGAGAGAGAGCGCGCCATAAATATAACATTATAGCATAAATCGATATAAAATATGAGTAACTCTAGGTCTTTATTCTTGTAGTAAATTAGTATGACACGTTTTTGTTTCATATTTTGTAAGCTTTTTGGATGGGCGATTTCTTTCTATCAGCAAATAATTAATGGAACACTACCTAAATGTATAGTCCGTCAACCAAGACGGCATGATGAAACCCGAGCAATGAGTCATACTGATTTTATGTAAGGTCACGCGTCAAACCATACTGATAACTTGTAACCCAACCAGATTACCAGCTGAGGGACGTGGCTAGTTACACACTAGGATCTAAAATATGACCTTTTCATTGAGGCAATTGGTCCCGTTGAAAGGCCAACAGTTATGTAAACACCTCACCGCGTAGTGCTTTTGTGATAGCAATTTCCATGGTAGAGCACCAGTGATATTCAGTGGTTTCAGACATTTACGATTTTTTTTTCATGATATTTGGTGGGGATGTAAAAGCAATTCAATATGGTGGATCGATGTCCGTGCGGTGCGCAGCTTTCTTACACAAAAATCATCAATATTTACATTATTTGCATTATTTAAACTTGCAAGGACCCGTGACGTAACGGATAAAGTGTTAAGTATATGTTCTAAGTGACAGTCTTCTGAAGCTTCAATCGTAAGTGCGGCCGATACAAAGACTACAATTACCAATGTGCTTTGCTGGGGCATGGCTGACCGAACAAGCGCAAGCTACCGCCGTGAATTAAATGAAGTGTTCTATTCAAAAATCGGTAAAAAAAAAAATCCACCCAGTTCACCAAGTAACACCTGAACAAGGTCGGAGGTTACATTGACCGAAACGTAGTGAGAATAATATCCAAGGTGAAAACAGTAGTCCAAAAGATTTAAATAATGAAAATCATCCATCCTCACCCCAAAAATTGCGAAAAATAATATCTACTTATATACAAAAGGCACTTTATGTTTGTCTGTGTAGGTTCGTTTCATATGGATCTCGAAACGGCTGGACCGAATTTTTTTTTTTTTTTTTTTTTTCACAAAATGGAACTTTACATGACTGAGAGTGTTCTTGTTTGGGTTTTGTATCACTATACCTCCGATAAGTATCGATAATCGAAAAAATCATATTGAAAAAGAAACAGTCCGCTTTTGACCAAAGTTAACGCCTTTATACAGTCTAACATCACAAGTGAATTTGAGAAGGTTTACCTCTGCACACGCAGAAGAGTCTTTGATAAGATAGGAGTGCGTTTGAAATGAATGTTTCTGTTTTGAACACAATTGGACCGTGATACTTGATTTTCGCATTTAAAATTTTATTCGAGCCATTATATAAAAATTATTTTATATCAACTGTAGATTCTTTACAGTGCAATGTAGACTAAGTCGTTGTGGGGAGATGTGAAGCTTCCTTTCGGTACACCACGGTGACTCTGATTCGAGCAGGTAATCAACTGATTTGATTGAAAAATGGTCGATTTCACCGATTTTTATGACAATAAAAATATTAGAAGAGTAGAACTTTCATTGATCGTCATTCAATGCCGGGCAACGTTGGGTCTTCCTGCCAGTAATCAATATTTGTGTGCAGTTTGGTGGTGTCAATTTTGACTCTTATTGAATTTTAGATCGAACTCTTTATTTTATTAGATACATGAAGATAGACAGTTCACATTACCTTCCTCACAAAATAGACAAATAAAATACGAAATGGGTTCTTTGCTGGAGTTATAAAAAAGCGTAGAGAAGACACACAAGACGCTGATGTAAGATAACATTTGTGCACTAAACTTTTTGATCCGTTAAACATAGTCAAAAGTTATAACCCGTTGACTTAGAATGATGATTTGATAGTTAAATTTGATGGTTTAATTTGCGCTCATTTTAGCGTTAAATACTAATCCCTCTTAATCCTTATTGATCCCTAACTGTACATGTATTTGACACCCAAATACTTAGTTCACTGCACCTTATAATAACAAAGGTATATACAAAATTTCGGCCAGATCGGCCCAGTAGTTTCTCAAAACAAACTGAACTTAAATGCTAATCCATATCAATCTGTTAATCGCTAATATATGCATCGAATGGATGCCATAATACATAGTTTGCTGTACATTATCTTATGATAATAAAGATTCCTACAAGATTTCAGCCAGATCAGCCCCGTAGTTTCCGAGAAAAAGTATAACGCACAGACAGGCTATGAGAAATTTAATAAACCGGAAAACATTTTGCAAAACTAATTGTATTTTTTTTTCGATTAAAAGCCTAACTATAGATAAAAAGAACCCTTTCACGTCGGAAGTATATGTCTCTCTGAATTATTCACATTCAAAATAAGAAAGAAAGAAATGTTTTGACTGAACAGCAATCAATTTTTTTTTTATTGGAAGAATAAAAGACCCTTTTATTTTCAGCCCGCCAAAATAAACTTCCTGCTGATTTGTCACGGAGAGTTAAGGGAGGTAATTCATTGTCATAAAAGATAAAGAAAAATAATTATTTTATAAGAAAAGGGGAGATAAATCTTTTTATAGGGTTCAAATCCTATGACGAATCTCGAGTTCACAGAACATACCGTAAGAGGTTTGGAAGGCGATGAAGTGTAAAAAAAAATAAAAAAATAAAACGAAAACGTCTTAAACTGGAAGGTTAAATAAAGAAAAAAACCAAAAAAGTGCATCAATCTGTATAGAAAGAAACAGAAAAAATATCTCGATACTGATACAAAATCTGATCCAAGTTTACCGTAAACTGCCGGAAGATGGCGCCGCAATTTTGGGTCAGATTCTGGATCAGTTCGAATATTTCATTATAAAAATAGAGTGAATGATTTATTTTCAAATTTATTTTAGATGAATATGAGTGTCGGATAAGATATTTACATTCGCTTTCCACTAAACACTTGAAATGGTTTCGTCCAGTGGTTTTTCTCATCAAATGTATGACGAGGCGAATATATATTTATGAATATACATACAAATACATACACATGAGGCTGTATTATGAAGTGGCAAATTACTATATCTTGGTCTCATCTTCGACGTAACTCTTCGTACCTGGAATCTGCCGGCGGTTTAATTGATGACTACAAATGTAACAGAGCGCGTGGGAAATTAGCATCAGCAGTCGAAGGATGGATGACAAGCGATTGTGTTAGCAGCAGGAGCAGCGTTTGAACGCGTATGAAAATAAGGAAGTGTGCGCGAGCTCGCGGGAAAAGAAAAAGTAATAAAAAGGCACAACGTGATCAAAAAGAAAACGTCGACGCCACAGGAGACAGACGTTTAAAGTGAAGGCGAAAATGGACAGGCTGTGGCCATAATGCGGTCGGAAGAAAGAGTGCGGTCGGAAAAGATGGACGTATAAGAAATGTCTGTCTACGGCCGACGTGTAGTGGAGCAGAAGTGAGAGACTTTTAAATTGGGTTTCAAGACGGGAAGAAAGAAGAGCGGTAATAAGCGACTTGAGTTTTAAAAGGGAAAAAAAATCCGAGTCCTATTTATTTATGTTTGATTTGTTCCTGCCATGTTACACAAACGGCTTAGTGTGTGTGTGTTTTTAGCGGCGAACTTTATAATGGCAACTATATTTACTTCAATTGCAGATTTGACAACTGTCGGTTATTTTGAGTTCAGCTTGGTTTGGCAATTCATCACCAAGAGACTGATACCCTAGCAACGCTTGCAAATGGCAAATGATTACAATCAATTTACAAAAACATTCGATGAATTAATAATTTCACGAAATGGGCAAGTCGACTGGCCACCTCGTTCGTACCATTTAACCCCACATGACTGTTTTAAGATGTGTCTACACTAATAAACTAGACACAACAAACCACTTGAAAGACAACATCCGACACGATATTACCGAAATTACGCCTAATTTAATATGTAGAGTTTGTGCTGAATACAGCAATTTAGGGGAAAATATTATGTTTCAAGTTTTTTATAACTTCAAATATTTATTGATAGTGTTTGACTTGGTTTTTCGGTAGACGACAATTGTTGCTTTTGTGTTTGGGCTTTGCAGAACATGATTGAGTTTTACAAAGGGAACTGGAAAAAAGCCTTACCTAAAATATTTGGTGCATTTTTGTTCAGGAAGTTAGTCTTTTCAGACAGCCTGATTTGTTAGAAACGATCGTAAGATTCTTATGTTCTTTTCTATGTTAGTTGTTCTTTTTAAAATGATTTGTAACTTTTGATTACGGACACAAATGGACGGTCTCCCGCAGAAGATGTACGATTGTCGTTTTTTGTCTTTTTGTCTCAACAAAAGTAATTAAGTCTACTTTGCCTGTGTTTATGCTTTCAACGTAGGAGGCCATAATTATATCTACCATATCCAGGTTTAAAGTTTCGTTGGACAAACATTCTGACGGAATACAGATTCAATACGATCGTATCTTTTTACTGTTTTTAATTGACGATATCTAAAATTTACAACAACAAATCTTCATTCTCTGACCCTAAACTGACGGCCATTTTGTCAGGGGATAGTCTGTTTTGCAGCCGCTTTTTAAAGGGAAGTAACTCTGATTTTTTTTAAGAGTTAATTCCCCTATGCCTCAAGGAATCTATACAAGAGTGTGTGCGTGCATGTACTTCCAATAAGAGGAAAGGACTAACCGGAGGATAAATAGGTAGGCAGGCACAGAGAGTGGGAGTAGGATAATCGGGGTGGAGTAAAAGAGTAAGATAGAAATTTAATAAAAAATATGTTACACTTTTACTCTGAGCAACGCCGGGTAACCTTGTTGGTCTTAAGTAAAACAGTAATGTGCGAAAACAAATTTCAGTTCTCATTTCAGCATAAGCAAATAAAAAAAAATGTCTAAAAGTAAATAAAATAAAGTTTCATTACATTTATTATTCTTTCTACCGAATTGAATTATTTAAATTATTTGAAATACCCTTCTTATCTCTAATGTTATTCTCACAATATTTCGGCCGATGTGTTCACCGACCTTTTTTAGGTTCGTATTGTTGAATTCGGGGACTTTATAGCGAACAAAAGAATCTGTATTGTATTTTGGACTGAGCCCTTCATATATTTAACAGGGGTTGACTATTCTTATTCTGTTATCAATGACCGCATAGAAGTCTTAAATATTTCTAATTATATTCTTAGCATTAGCCATACTGAGAATTGAACCTTCAATCTCTAGAAGACTGTCACTTAGAACTGGTTCTTACTTAGCACTATATTCGTTGTGTCACAAGTTCATGCGCCAATAACATCTGAGATGAGAACAGTATTCAAAAGAATACTGATATGCCCCGCAAAGGTTATATTTGTTTGAAATAGCTGAGTGGTCTTGGCTACGGTAATTGAGTAATACAATCTAGTAAATCGCCCTAATGGACGGTAGTTCGTAATCGTAGCTGATAATATGCTTAAGCTTTAGGCTTTCGGTGTATCTTTCGATGTCCCTTCAAGGCTGCTATCCTAATCCGTATTTATGGCTAACACTAGCCAATCATAGTCTTACGATGAGGAACCTTGATATATTCATATTCAGTACATGAAATACGAAACAATTCGAATTCTCATTCGCCATTTAAATATATCGAAATGTAATGTCCTTTTTTTTTTCTGATTACCATATCAGTACAACTTCAGTAAATTCGGATCATTGTTTTAAAATCTCATCTAAAAGCTCTCAATACAGCGCACATCCTGCAAACCATAAAAATGAAATCAGTCAATAATTATTTTACAAGCTATTTACATTTAGATGCATTATGGTCAGGCTCCGGCAATTTGATCAAATAATTAATCATTCCATCAGTAAATAAATCCCAATGTTTATTAAGGGTGGTCGATCAAAGTGCTTGTGCTCTTTGGAACATAAAAACGAAAAACAAGTATATTAATCACGATCGAACACGCATTAATCGTCAATCGTGGCCTGTATTGCGTGTTCATTGAACAGTTCTATTCGGCTGATATTTGTGCACATCGGTGACCACGAGAGCCCGTGTTTAACTGTGGCTGTTACTGGTTCTTATAGTGTTTTTTTGCTATCGAAGCAATCGGCCTTAAATATAGGTTTTGTGTCTCTGTTTTAATACCACACACACACACACAAACATACACACACACACACACACACACACACACACACACATATATATATATATATATATATATATATATATATATATATATATATATATATGGGTGTGTGAGAAAGAGAGTTGGTTTTCTATGGACCCGGAAACGGATAGATTTTTTTTTTTTTTTAATTTCACACAAAGATACTTGTAGAGATAGCCTCGGATGTTTTAGAGCGATAGAGGGAACCGATTTTACGAGAATCAGAAAGACCTATGGATTTAATATATTGACTCGAAGAAAGATTTGATGAAAAAGAATGACCAAGAAGTTTTAGAGTTAATTTTTCATCAAAAGCAAAACAATCCAAAAGAATCTCAGGAAGAAAAGAGACACACCTGCGATTAAAGATAATAAATAGTTGAGTTTTAACGGGATTAAACAAAACAGGCCATTTCTTACCCGAATCCGAAACGAATCCATATTAGAATCTACATCAATTTCTAGATCAACAACAGATTTCAACTGATCCTAGAAAGAAGGGCGAGAAGCAATAACAGAATAGAGGGTAGTGTCATCAACATAAATGTTAATTTTCTGAATAATATTCTCAGCAAGGTCATTTATATAAAGAAGAAACAACGTTAAACCTAGAATAGAGCCCTGGGGAACACCAGAATTGATAAGAAAATGAAGATAATTCATCAAGAGTTCCTATTTACAATGCCTCTCCACGAGTGCAGAGTTAGACACCAGGGTTGTTTTTTAACGGGAAGAAAAGAACAAAAGTAAAAATTGTCTCAGTCGTGAAGGATTTCGCCTCCACTGACAGAGAACAAAAAGTTGAAGTGTAGCATCAGAAAAGATACTACACTTTGGTCTTATTCGCAAGCTTAGATTAGAAAGAAATGACCTAACAATGTTAAGAACTTTACTACCAAATACCATAACCTCGGATATTATGTTTAAGATCAGATGTCACTCTTTGTAGAATCTCTTTGAAATGTTACTCTCGCCTGAAATATCCATAAACTGTAAGATCCATTAAATTACAACAGTTAATAGATCATCTGTTGAATGAATTTCCAGATTTTCCAGAAAATGAATAAGCTTGACCTACCTTTCAACAACTTAGCTAATAACACGGGGAATACTAATAAGATATTTAGTTGGATCAGATTGATTACCATCATTTTTAAAGAAAGACAACAGAAAAATCCTTCAAACAAGAAGGAAAACGGGACTGAGACGAACAGATTGATAATTTCGAGAAGATACAAGAAAGTTCAAGCGCACATTATTTGAGAACAACAGGAATCAAATCAGAATCGAAAGCCTTAGATTAGTTAAGACCAGCAAGAATTCTAGCGACTAACTTTAGAATGATAATTACAGAATCAAGAGTTTAATCAGTTTTCGAAGGAAAATTCGGAAGAATAGTACCAGAATCATCGATAGAAGAATTGTCAGCAAATAGACGAGTAAAGAGATCAGCCTTATCCTTAGAAGATGAAATGACCTGTAAACCATTAAAAAGAGGAGAAGCAGCAGACTTGCCACTACTAATACCACTATTATAGATTATCCAAAAATCACCAGAGCCGACCTTTTGAAACAAGATAGAGTCACGAATCCTCTAGGAATAGCTACAAATGTCTAGAAATTGCTCTCTTGTAGTTATTGCTAGCTCTTCTATGGGATTGTCTAGAATTCTCTGAACCATCCCTCTGATGCTGATTAATGATTACGATGGGCATAAGCACAAACAGATGAAAACTGGAGAGAATTGTTTAAACCTGAGGATGGGGAATAAAGGTGTCGATTCCAGCAAGAAGCCAGTCAATAACCTCCTTAGCAACAGCATTCGGAAACATCCTATGTGACGTTCCATGGGGTCTTATATTTGTAAGCTGCGAAGCTCATCGCAATCAACCCTCCTGTAGATAAACATCTTCCTATGGAAGGGCCGATCAATTGAAGACTTAACAGAAAAATCAATCTCAACATACACAATAACAGGATCAGAAGAAGAGAAAATAGAATATGATTCAGGAACAGAAGAGAGAAAGATCACGTGAAGATGTTTGATTAAAGTCATTATCAGGAAGACGCGTTGGGAAGGTGACAATTTGGAACAAGTCATGAGACAGGTATATTTCGCCATCAAAATCTGTGTGATTAGAGTGGGAAAGCCAGTCGGAATTGTGAGCATTAAAGTCACCAAAGACAAAGATAGAGCTTGACAAATGAAGTATTTATCAGTACTATAAGATATAGCATCAACAACAGAGCATTCATTGTCAAAAGAGGAACGGTATAAAAAGACCAAATACGAAGTAGAGTGCAGCAAAGACAACCTCAAGCTGATAAATTGACATCCAAGAGATTTAAGACTAGGGACACGTACAATGGAGAGATCCTTGAGAAGAAAAATAGCAAGACCATGCAAATACGTAGAAAAGTCTAAACGAGACATGTGCATGCGAGTATTATGGTTTTTTTTTTTTCTAAGTATGTAAAAAAAATACTCGGGCTGAGATCGAAACGAAAAACGAAAGAGTGAGTCACGTATGATAACCATTACACCAGCATGACACGATCTTTGCAAAGTGTTTTTAAATCTACTCATTCCTAACATAAAGAAGCTGTCATATTCCACGGTCGCACATACGCATTCTTGAAACAGTTGACAAAAAGATAAAAATTCGATGACTTCCAAGTACCAATTTTTCAAGTTAGCCCATTTAGCGGTCGTTTTAAAAAGTTTTCCACGTGTCTGAATACTCTATACATCAAATTTCAAGTCTGTAGATAAAAAATTCGTTGAGTATATAGTGTCCTCACACACACATTCTCACTTTTACAGATATACTAGAAGATTTACCCGGCGTTGCCCCGTATTAAACGTAACGTTTAATCCCTTAAGAAAATGAAGTTAAAAACGGAAAGAAACTCTGACATGTGCATGCGAGTATTATGTTTTTTATAAACAGTTCATTTCTTTTAAGTAAAAGAAAATACTTGAGCTGTGATCGAAACCAGAATCCAAAGACAGTGAGTCACGTACGATAACCATTACACCAGCTTGGCATGACTTACAAAGAAATTTTTAAACCGTAATACTTAAAATAAGACAGCTGTCATGTTTCGCGATCGCGCATGTGCAGTCGTGATACAGTTGAAAACATAAAAATCCGGTGGCCTCCAATGTTGCAATTGACTGTTAGCAAGCCTTTTTTCCCCGGATGAAAACCGATTAAAAAGTTTTCCACATATCTGAATACGCTATATACCAAATTTCAAGTCTATGAATCAAGAATCCATTGAGTGTATAGGGTAAGAAGTGTCCTCAAACACACTCTATTTTCACCTTTGTAGATATATAGACTAGCGGACTACCCGGCGTTGTCCGGTCGTAAAATACGAATGAATATCATATTTTTTATACAGAAACTGAAACATGTGCATGCGAGTATTAGGTTCTATTCTAAACAGCTCGCTTCTTGTAGGTAAAAAGAATAATGCTCGAGCTGAGAACTAAACAAAACCTAAAGAAAGTGAAGCACGATAATCATTAGATTAGCTTGATACGATCTACAAAACGATTTGTTGAACTCTACTTATTCTTAACATAAAGAATCTGTCATGTTTTCCAATAGCGCATGTGCATTCGTGACACAGTTCAAAACATAAAAATCTTCACGTACCAATTCTTTTTAATTTTCACCCCTTAAGAAGCCTTTTTTCCGGATGAAAACCGATTAAAATTTTTTCCTCAAGTCTGAATTTCTAATATTCCAAATTTCAAGTCTGCAGATCAAAAACTTGTTGAGTATATAGGTTAAGAATTGTCCTCGCACACACAGTCTCACTTTTATAGATATATAGATATATTAGTCCAGTCAATCTAACTGATTTTTTGGCTTTCACAGTGAATGCCCAGCCATCATTTTTCCGAAGTTTCTCACAAATTTTTAACAATCTGTCCTTAAACTCAATAGTTTCTACATGGGAAATATCAACACCTCTTTTCTTTCTATCAGATTTTGCTCCAGAACCACAAAAAAAAACAATGTTGTTTAAAGTTAAACACACACAGAGCGGATTGCACGGGATGGCATTTCATCATGGGTGGACCAGTGTTTAAGGTCAATTTCTATGTATTTCTATCTGCATTTCTTATGAAGCCTTTGACCAATCTGAATTATGATCTTCGCACCACGTTGTCCGGAAGCTCTATTTATGGAAACGATTCCCTTCTGGCTGACGAGGAATGTTTCTTTATTACTGAACAGGTCATTGTTGCAAATAACACACTTGTCACCATCATAACTATCGGTACTTCACTTTGGCTAACTTGAAATTAGAATATTATATGTACAGTTCCTGAAATAATGTATCAAAAGAGACAAAAATAAGGCATAAGAAGTTATAATTATATTTAAATTTATGAAAACTGTTGATTTTATCCAATTTCACATTGCTACATTTATTTTTGAAGATGAATTTGCAGTAATTAAGTTGACAGAGCGGGGCTAGAATCGGTGGAATTCTTTAAAGATGGCGGCCGTTAACCCCTTTCAGCAAGTTTAATTGAAGAAGAAAATTTTATCTGAAAGAGAGGTTATTTATGCCCAATATGCAAGTTAAAAACATTTGTTAGCAATTTGTTTGAGGTTCGGCCACAGTTTGACTACACTAGATGCGTGCGTGTGTGTGTGTGTGTGTGTGTGTGTGTGTGTGCGTGTGTGTGTGTGTGCGTGTGTGTGTGTGTACGTGTTTTGTGTAAATATGTTTTGTCTTTAAAACTAGGCGAGTTCATTTTGTATTCATTCAAGCGAAATCAAATGCAATTCCGATTCAAATTATTAGTATTAAAGACAGTTGTTTTGTCAAGCGAGTTTAATAATAACAATTGTAGAATGAAAAACAGAATCAAAATAATAGGACAAACGCTTATAAATTCAACTAATTTTGTTTGGAAGTCTATTTTTTGAACTTTTATATACTTACAAATATTTCTCGTTACAGTTCAGTTCAGCGATGCGCATCTAAGATACCTAATTCTTTAACATTTTTTTCTTAACAATGTTATTTGTTTACAATAACGTTTTTTATTGCGAAAACTTTATTCATGAAGTATTTACTCTTAGCTGTTTCGATTTCTGTTGTTCAGCCGTTTTTTTTTTTTTTCGTGTGTGGCAAAAGGAAAATCTTTGAAGTAATAGATAAATATATATATATAATATAAAGCTGAATGTGTGTGTGTGTGTGTCACGAATAGGCTCCTATATGGTTGACTATTAAAAATGATTACATATAATAATAGAAGATGTATCAAGACACAGGAATGGGTATGTTTGATCTGGCAGAACGGTGGTTCATTAAAATTGTGGGGTCTGCGTTCGCGCCTGGTCCACAAAGTATGGAAATAAAAAATTAAAAATTTATAAAAAACGTTTACAAGTGTTTTTGATATAGATGTACATAATAATACTTTGATAAGTATGTTTTAACTTAAATAGGGATGGTATAATAAAATTGTGGGGTCTGCGTTCGCGCCTGGACTCCATAGGATGGAAATATGCACAAACTTTAATAAAGATTTTTCATATCTATCTGCGTAAGTATACTTTGATAATTATGTTTCAGTTTGAAGAAATATGGTATAATAAAATTATGGAGTGTTCGTTCGCACCTGATCTCCATAGAATGGAAATATGTCACAAAGTTTAACAAGGTATTTTAATATAGATCCACAGAATAGTGTGATAAGTGTTTCATTGTGAACAGGTATGGTATAATAATTTATGGGGTTTATCTATTTTATTTTTACTTTCATCATATTTTGCTTTGGTTTTGATAGCCCTGAATTCGAAACTATCTTTTTACAACGCTTCCTTTTCATAATCTATCATACTTTCATAAATCAGAGTCCATTTTCTGTAGGCTGTTTTTGAACCCAGTCAACGACGGGTACTTTTGCTAATATATATATATATATATATATATATATATATATATATATATATATATATATATATATATATATATATAATTGTTACTTTTACAGCAGAATTGCTTCCAGCAAAGCTTTCATCAGATTATAACTCTGGGTTCAGGCATGGTTTCGAGACCCAAGAATGATTACCACTAGCCCATATCCCCTCGGCAGTATCTCACGATACCACCAGACTTTGTTATATTGTTGTCAATCTGTCGGATTGCAATATCAACGACGATGCAGATAGAGCCTTGTATTTTCTTTGTATATTTTTCTTGTCTGACGGAGAAAGATCAAGATTATTAAAGTACGTGGAGGTTGACTACGCAATAAAACCTCGGCATCTGACTTCAATAGGAAATACAATGGTTTTCCAGCCATTTCTAATACATTCTTCTCGTAGATCTTCATATCTTTCTAACATACCCTGATGTGCCTAGTCAAACCAAAATTTTCCTCAAATGATATATATATATATATATGTGTGTGTGTGTGTGTGTGTGTGTGTGTGTGTGTGTGTGTGTGTGTGTGTGTGTGTGTGTGTGTGTGATTTGCGAGCACCTTATAAATAACCATCCGTGTGCCACGAATTTCGGTGCTGACATGTCTACGATCTTGAATAAGTCGCACTCGCCCTTTCATTTATTTTCCTCGATTTAGAACGAAACCTGGTTAGCTAATCTTTATTTTCATGTTTTATTTTTTAAATCATCGTGTTGATTGGTCTGTATTTAGCCATTATTAAATTCTGTACCCCCTGAAAAATTGTCATATATATATATATATATATATATATATATATATATATATATATATATATATATATATATTTGCAGTTATCGACATATAGTCCTGTTTCGTTGTATCACAACTCATCAGTGCCGCTAGACTAGCATCTCTCCCAAGCCAAGGATTGAACCTAGAACCGTCGTGTTGACAGTCGGCCGTTCTCCCGCTCTATTTAAATATATATATATATATATATATATATATATATATATATATATATATATAAAGTGCCATTATGTGTCCCATTGTGTGAGGAATTGTCTCTACCACTAGCAAACAACTGTCAATTTTTGGTCTACAGACTTTAAATTTAATATACAGGGGAATTTTGTCCAGTGGAAAAAAATTGATTTGTCTTTTAACCGGTAAAAATAGTTGTAAGAGGTCAAAATTTTAAAAAAGGAAACTTGGTAGGCGGAAGTCGACTATCCATGTTACTTTATGCATGCGCAAATATACATTTATACATTTAGCAACTTTATCTTTTATGTTTTCAGATGCGTATAGACTCAGTTTAGGCTAAGACTAGGGACCTACCTGTTTGGTTTCGTTTTAACTGATGGCATCAAATCATGTGTTCCTTTTTTACTTTTAAAATTCCTGCTATATATTGGGTACAATATAAAAATCAATAGGTAATTGACCCTATAATACTAAATACGGAATATGCATTAATAAACGTATCATATTTAAGCATATTTTATAAACGGGACCCACCTCGTGGCCACTTCTATATATTAGGTACAATATAATAATCAATAGAAACTGCTATTTTTATGAAATTTAACTCACACACACACACGTATATATATATATATATATATATATATATATATATATATATATATATATATATATATTAGTGTTGGGACGATTAATTGGAATCGGAATCGGGAATCTGAAAAATCGGAAGATTTGGGAGTATCAGAATCGAAAAATTTATGCCTATTTTCCGATGCCAAAAACGATTCTTTTAATTGTCTTTTTTCATTTGATTTTGTTGCTGGTAATCATGATCAAAAAATAAATATTTATTGCTTTTAAAACACCGGTGAAGCTTAAATCGATAGATCATTCTCCACAAGTGTATTTTTACGTTTAGCAAAATATCTGCACATTTAACACGTGGAATTACGAATATCGTCGAAATAAACAATCTGATAATTAAATAATTAGAGATTTATAATGACTCGGAATCGGGAATTTGGCACGAAATCGGGAATTTGGCACGTAATTTGTAATTGCATCGGAATCGGGAAAAATATTAAAATCGTCCCATCACTAATATATATATGTGTGTGTGTGTGTGTGTGTGTGTGTGTGTGTGTGTGTGTGTGTGTGTGTGTGTGTGTGTGTGTGTGTGTGTGTGTGTGTGTGTTTTGGTACTTGTGCAGAATTTGAACCAGACGTAACTAACTGTTCGCTCGGTTTTGCTGGAAACATGACATCATGCGCTCACATTTGACTGTAATATGACGTAAGATGCCGATCAGCCAATCAATGCGTAGCAAAAGAAGCAGACAGTCTTTGTGGAAAATATTGGAAAAAGAAAAAAATCAATAAATTAAGTAAACAACACACCCTGAAAGGGCCATTCCTAACAACTTTATACAAGATAAATATCTTCACGTTAGATCAACTGTTGCAGACGCCGGAAGACGCCGGAAGATGTCTCTATATTAAAGCATATATTGGAAAGTATACCCGGTTGGCGAAGTTTCTTCCACATCCGTTGTCTCTTCTCACTTCACTTTGAAAAGTCTACTTAATCCTCGGGGAATATCTCGGCTGCCTTAATTTTATCTAATTTTTTATAAATTGTTCAGGGAAAGAAAAAAATAAACAAAAAAATTTACTTTACATTAGTTAAAGGAATAAGGGAAAAAATGTGAAAACAAAATACATGATAAACACAAAAAGTGTTTTTTAAACACATTTGTTTTACAAAGCTTTTAAAAACACAAAAATAAACGGTTATCTTATTATTTTTGTTCAATTTTGTTTGACAAAAAAATGGTTGAAAAAAAATATAACTTACTTGTTTTGTTTTTTGTTTTGTTTTTGTTGCTTTTTTTCAAGAATACAACAGAAATTGATTCTTTTTTATTTTTGTTATTTTTTCTGGTGATTTTATTACATTTAAATGTTTTCATTTCATGTATTGTATGCAAATGGTTTGTAGGAAAAAATGATTATATCCAGTAAAATCTTAAGAAAATTAAAAAGGAAATGTGAATAACAACTAAATACGAAGGACAAATAAAATCAAACGCGTTTAAAGGGGACTAATAAGTCTTGTATATTTGTTAGTTATCTACTATTCCTTTTATATTCTTTTTAGCAACGTTTTTATCAAGGCGCAGTTATAAAAATCCCACACTTATGAAATTCATCCGTAGTACGAGTAGTATTAAAGTATAATAGGTGCATTTGACTGTCAGAAAGCCAATAACGAGTTGGAGTGAGTAGTCGGTCGCGTCGGTGAAAGAGAAAAAGGTTTTGTATTCTTTTTATTTTGTTTTTGTTTTTTTGTTGTTTTTTTTAAATAGATTGTGCGTTTTCTTTTTTGTCGAAATTAGCCTTCATTTTAGTACATCTGAAAAACCGAAAAACAAAACTTCAGTAAAGTTTTGTTTTAATTCGGCTTAAAATCCTTGATTGATGTCGCCTTCTTGGCTGAAAATATAATTTTTTGAATGATCTCAAAGGTTAAAACTGTTTATCCAGTCCGACCCAAATGAATTATCAGATTTATTTAGTGCAAAAAAATACATATGTTTTAATTAAACTGTTCAAGTGGTGAAAATAATTCACCAATAAAATTAATCTCATTGCCAGTCACAGTGCCAGCTGACTTCTGTGTTTTCTGCAAAGTCAGTGTTTTAAGTCTCTTCGGTGTATGTACATTTATTATAAAAATGTCTTACTTAATGCCAACTGTAATTTAACAGTTTTATTCAATATTTTGATGATTACGTACTTTCGTAAATGTTCGCTGAGTTTTCACTGGATTTGTATGTCTCATTCTATTCTTGCTTTGCTTTTAGTTCTACAATGTGAACTTTTATGACCAAGCTTAATGCAATTTTCACAAGTTTTATTCCGAAAAGGGCAACATTTTCCCAATCCACATCGGTAATATGGTTTAGAGGGTTTATATATATATATATATATATATATATATATATATATATATATATATGTATATATATATATATATATGTATATATATATATATATGTCGAAAATAATGGAAATAGTATTCCGACAAAATAGAGAAATAAAAAGGAACAAACCGTGTTCATCAACGTTTCGTCTTTATTTCGAGAATTTCTCTGGATGAATGAAATTAAGAAACAAAAACACCAGTACAAAATATTTGAAAATGTTTCACGTGCAAAGTGTGACGCTGTTCTATTTCAGAAAACGGAAAAAGACGTTGGAAATTCAAAAACGGAGGAGGGGGGGGGCTTGCGCTGTTAAAGAGAGGGAGACTTTTTATAACGTCATATAGTCGTTAATATGTTTTTAAAGGATATGAACGCAGTTAATATCCTTTCTGGAAAGAATATATGTATTAAAATTCAAATATAGGTTTGTAACAGAAATGAAATGAGTTTGTTTTTGTTATGTAATTTATTGATTGAGATTATATGCGTTAGTTATTACAGGGTGTGTTTCTATGCTGAGAGAAATTTAACCGGTGTCTACAATTAAATTGTTCTTTTAATAGAAGTTTACTTATTAATGGAGTCACATTATAGAAACCTATACGTTGTTTAATTATGCTTGAATTAGCGATAAGGGGCGATTCAAGAAGTCTCCGACGTGATTTATTTGAAATAAATTTAACTATTTTTGCTTGTTTAAAGTCAAAGGTGTGTTATGCTGCAATGAATGGGAGAATAATGCACTTAGAGAATTGCTATTTTTTATATCTCTTTTATAGCCTTTTTTTTCTAACTTACGCTGGGTTTCACAAACGTATCTATGATGGCAATTTTGACAAGGAATAGTGTATATGCCTCCATTGTAAACTGGTTTGTTTTGGAGATGTTTCGTAATTTTTAATATTTGTCTTATAGTTTGTGGTTTGTATGATTGGAATTCCTAGTTAGTTTAGTGTGTTACAAATTATTGTATTATTGGTTTGTGTGGGTAAAAGAAGATGCCTGCTTATAAGAAAAAGGTCTGGTGTATATGATTTTTGATTATTTATCCTGGAAAATATTTGGGTGGCTTTTCGCATTCAATATGAAATATATCGGATATTGCAAGGTTTTCAAATTTTTGCGAGGTATTTGAATTCTTCGTCCAGATATCCAGGACTGCAAATTCTGAATGCACGTAAGAAGAAACCAATTATCATACTTTTTATTTTTTATTATGGTGTGAATCGAAAAGTATGTAATGATTTTTGTGTGTAATTTTGCGGTGAACTTTGAATGATAGTGTGTTATTGGATTTTATAATAAGTATGTCTAGAAAAGGTAATGACTTATTGTTTTCTGTTTCATAGATAAACTTTATATATTATATATTACATAGTATATATATATATATGTATATATGTATATATGTATATGTATATATATATATATATAATGTAGGTAACCATATTCTTTTCTCTCTTTTTCAACAGTAATCTTTTGATTTATATTTTGCTTTTCTAACATATGCTACGCTTATTCCTCTATGTTTTCAGAATAGTTTCTTATACTAAAACCCTTTAGCAATCCTCTGCAAGTTCCTGTAGAGTGAGCTTGGGTACGCTTTCTATTTTTGCTTGTAGGCTTTGTCTGATTTCGGCATTATTTACAGACACTGGTTCCCAAACAAAAATGAGGTATTCGCAGCAATCTGCTGACAATTTCGCTAGTCTTCAGTTGTCACAGTGCTTATTTACGACTGCGTAGACGTTAAATAATTTTCATCATTTCACTTAAACAAACTAAAACATTTCCACTTTTTGTGGAACAGTAAGTTATTGGCATTGAAGAGTTCTTATAGTAACTTCAGGGTTCCCACGAACTCCAGACCAGTGTTTTTAGATAAGATGTAGTCCACGAATCGGCTGTATTTAGTAGTTCCTAACTTTCGTAAAAGTAGTCGAACTTTTTTCGCAACCGGCCAGTCTTCGCAATCGATCTGATAAGGTCTTCATACCTTTTAATGAAAGCGTCTAACGTTTTATTCTTATTCTAAACGTAAGTGACGGTCCCCATAGTGCGTTACATATAGTGTTCTCTGTAAACGCCATTAGTGAATGGTTTTTTGTTCAGGTTTCTATGAAGTAATTTTTGTTTTTTCCATAGTCATTTTTTTTTTTTCAATTTTTATTGTTTTTCTTGTTGGCGTTTTCCCATTTCTTTTCTTGGGTGATGAACCTTTTTCCAGTTTTTTTTTTTTACAAAGTGGTCACCACTTATCAAGACCAGGAAGGAACTCGGGGATACGGATTATTGCGTGTACAGTACGTTAGTGTTGAGCTTTGATAAAGTGTTTTGCTTAAGGGGACAGTTCATCAGGAATGTGTTTACGTTGGACTTGAAGACATCCAGGTGGTAGTCAGGTGGGAAACAGTCAAACAGAACAGAATTCCACAGGCGTGCACTTCTAAGAAAGAAGCTTTGTTCATGGAATCTACGTTTTGGTTTTGGTACAGATAAAGAGTAGGGAAAATTTTGGACAGTGGTTTACGCGAGACGGGTGTTTTCGTGAAAGATTGGCGAGGGGGACCAGGGATTGGAGCTCAGACGAGCACTTGCTATGGAAGTAACGATAAAACAAAGACAGGCTCACAACGTCTCTCCTGTAGGAGAGAGGTTGCAGGGAAGAGAAAAGAGCATCCCCCACTAAGCCACGAAGCAGGATAGACTGTTTTTAGCAGCTCCTGCCAAGATGTGGCAGCAGTACTCTATCCTTGGACGTGCTTGGCTTTTATATAGATAGAGAATTGCATCAGCAATGAGATATCTTCTGGGCTACCATTTTCCCAGCGACCTTGGCAACAGACTTTATGTACGTGTTGCATTTCAGGTCAGGAGTAATGGTCAAGCCCAGAAGCTTATCAAAACATTGAGCTTCCCCCAGACGAGAGCCATTCATTTCAATCGATGCCAGATAGGGATAAAAACGTTGATAATATAAAGAGCTTGATTTTAGATGCATTAAAAGTAACCAGCCACCTCTTCCCCCACTGTACCACGTGCTCGAGATCAGAGGAGAGAGAATTAGAGAGAACTTTGTCATTTACGGCCTTTGATGTGTTGCCATAGATAGTCGTGTCATCAGCATAGATGTCAACGAATGATTTAAGTATGTGTTTTGGGAGATCATTGATGTAGATCAGGAAGAGAGTTGGGCCAAGGATGGACTCCTGAGGGACTCCAGCATTAATACTGATGGCTTCAACCACTACCCTTATGAACCTATCGGAGAGAAATGATTTAATGATTGAGAAAACATTTCCAGTTTTACCGTAGCTGGAAATCTTGTGAAGTAGGCCTTTATGCCATATCTTATCGAAGGCTTTTGATATGTCAAGAGCAATTGCCCTAGAGAGGAAGCCTTTGTCAAGAGATTCACTAATCCTATGAGATATAACCGTTAGCATATCTGCTGTAGATCTGGCAGAACGGAAACCATATTGCATGCCACTAAGAAGATTATTTCTGCTGAGGTGGTTGACTGCTTCTCTATTTAATATGGATTCCAGCAACTTACTCATGAAACACAGGAAACTTATTGGTTTGTACTGAGAGGGAGACGACTTATCACCTGAATTCTTAAATACAGGGCATACTGATGAGGTTTTCCAGGGTGTTGGAAAGCACTTCCCCTTAAGGCAACGCTTAAACAGTTTTGTAAGTATGGGGGCAAGTTCTAGTTGAAGCTTTTTCAGCACTATAATTGGAATGCCATCAGGGCCGGTTGCTTTACTGGAATCAAGGTTCTTGATTAGCTTGGCGACCTCACGCACAAATATTTGTATGTTGCATAGCGTGTTGTCTGTTATAGGAGGAAATACGAGGAGTTGATGGGCTTCGTCGTATAGGGTAGAATTAGTTGCAAAGCTCTTGGCAAATAGTTTGGCCTTGTCTGATGCTGACGAGATGACCTCAGGTCCATTGATGATGGTTGGGATAGAACGCATGATTCTGTTCAGGATCCTGTTTACTATTTGTCAGAGCAGGTGGGAACCAAGCCGCTGCTCAGCTACTTTGGATTTAACGGACTGAGCATATAGCTCTCTTGCATTTTTTATTAATCTTCTACAGTGGTTGCTGGCAGTCCTGAAAGCAGCTCTAGTCACAATGCATCTATTACATTGGTAGCTATGGAAAAGGTGATTTCTGTGCGCGATGGCAGCAGCACATTCTGGGGAGAACCAAGGCTGGCTGTTAGATTTTTGTTGGAATTTTTGGATTGTATGAATCGGTCTATGCCTACAATTAACCATTTGGTCAGGTCTGATACTATGGAGGACACATCCTTTTTAAACATGAAATGCAGGGGTAGATCAGATACAAATGTACGGAAGCTATCCCAGTCAGCCGTAGAGTATCGATATACAGTACGGTGAAGAGGTACGTTTGAAGACTTATTACGTTTCGTTTTTATCTTAACTGATACAACCGGGTGGTCAGAAGATCCCAGAGGAGATAGAACGGAACATGAACATAGCTCAGGGGAAGTTGTGAGAAAAAGGTCTAGAAGGCTAGCGTACTGACCGGAAGTATCGGGCACTCGGGTGGGTTGCTGAACAATCTGGTTAAGGTAATAGGTAATGGCGAAATCATGACAGAACCTCCTCTCATCATCTGTCTTCTTCTTCTACTTCTTCTTCTTGTTTGAAACAAGCTTTCTTTTATTTTCTTTTGTTGGTTCACCTCGGCTTTCGTCATCTGAACGATAATAGTCTTGAAATCCTCCATGTATACATCTTTTATTTTTTACAAGAACAAAATTTACTTACTCGAAAAAAAAAACTTGTCGCTTATTGTCTGTGTTAGTGGTTAGCTATTATATTGAACAAAGATGATGGCAATAAATCAAATCCGCGAAGAATAAATGCAGTCATGATTTTGAGTGTTGAGTAATTCTTAGTAACAAAAAAAAACAACTTTGTCTGCTATAACTTTAGTTTAGTTTTTTTATCTGAGGGGTAGAAAGAAAACTATTGGAATACAGAAAATCTTACTTGGATATTTATCTGCTTTGTTTGAATTAAACTGTTTTTCAAGTACAGTTTTTCAGAATTTGTAATTCGGTGTCCGATAAAATGAGAAAACGATCTGGGAACGTTGAACGAAGTTGTGTTGATTGTGCCACGACATTGTTTGTGTGTGTGTGTGTGTGTGTGTGTGTGTGTGTGTGTGTGTGTGTGTGTGTGTGTGTGTGTGTGTGTCTGTCTGTCTGTCTGTCTGTGTGTGTGTGCGTGTGTGTGTGTGTGTCTGTCTGTGTGTGTGTGTGTGTGTGTGTGTGTGTGTGTGTGTGTGTGTGTGTGTGTGTGTGTGTGTGGCTACTTTGGTATCCTTTGACGTAGCATAAATGCAAAATTAGAAAAAAAGCTGTTGAAATTAACAACAATGTTGAAAACTCCTGGTGCAACAAATAGTGTGAAATCATTAATTTTGTATGAATCAAATGATTCTGTCGTTGACATTGGTTTCCCCGATATCTTACTTGCTAGAATTCGTTCGAGAAAGAAGTCGAATATTTATAGGAGATATCACTTGAAGGTTGCCAACATCCCTAAGTGAACCCGTTTTTCTGGAACAAACGGGATTCGAACTTCGCACACTCGGGTTGTCATTCCGTATTGTTGCTCCAGTCACCTCCCATATTGACAATATCATTCAATATAGATAATATTTTGTTTCAGAAGATATTTGATCTCAGCTATTTTTGTTAATGTCAAACGCGGGACATATTTTTTTAATGAATCAGTGAACATTGCTACTAAACTTGAATTGATTTACGAGTGGGGATATATAGGAGATGATATTTTGGAGGAATTTCTCTTCTACGATGCCTTGCCAAATACCACCATTGGAGAATGCTACATATTTTAGATAGTTTCAAGAAATATGGAAGAACACTTAGTCATTATTTCGATTATTTAGATTACTGTTTTCATCTTGACACTAATTGTCACAACGTTTCAGCCGATATGACCCCCAACCTTCTTCGGTGAAATGTGAAAATAACAACCAAGATAAGAATAGTAGTCCGAATAATCCAAATAATACGAATTATTTATGATCATCTCAAATAAAACCAGAAACATAATAGTTTGACTGTGTGCTCTTATAAAGCTCCATCGATTATAGAAATTAGTATTTATAAATTAATAGGATAGCGTGTGTGTAATTAATTTTGTGTGCCGCGCTTGCATCTGAGTGACTGCCGTTCAATTGTTATTGACTTCCATTTCTTGTAATTAATAATTTTACCAAGAATTCTTCATAAAATTTAGTTTCAGTTTCGATTATAGCTGGTGGCACTCAAGTTATTTATTTTTATAAATAATTTTACCAAGAATTCTTCATAAGTTTTGGTTTCAGTTTCGATTATAGATGATGGCACCCCAGTAATCTTTTATTTCAATAAATAATTTAATCAAGAATTCTTGATAAGTTTTGGTTTCGGTTTCGATTATAGCTGAAGGAACTCCGGTTATACATATGCATATATTTTTTTCATGAGTTTTGATTTCGGTTTTGATTCAAGCTGATGCACTCAAATCATATGAATATATTTTTTTATGTTTGAAGTCGAAACTTTATAATATATAAAAAATCGAGAGAACATGAATTCTATAATAATATATACGAAATCTTCAAGAATTTAAATATATTTAAGCGTACTTTACCAACTGGTTATTCTGGGCGTCACTGCTAGCTTAGATAAATACTTCTGCAGCTTTAACAAAAGAGCTACAATAATATCAGAGCATCTCCATTTACACTGAACATCTACAGAATGCCAACATCAATACATTACATATGAATGAGTCCCCTGTGGAATTTTCACAGGTCCCGCTAGTAGAGTTTGTTTTTGTTTTATTTTTTACTCGTATTAAAGCTGGAGAATTCGTTTTTTGACCATAGTTATTAATTAATGTATTTTAATAAAATTTTTGAAAAAATGGGATCACACGACAAAGACGTGTTGCTTCATACTGATATCCTAACAAAAAAAAAAGGTTCTGACAAGAGTTGTTTAGCTAAAATCAGAAATTGACATACCTTTGACATGAAAAACGTCACAGACTGGCCGATTAGTTTAAGGCCGATTAGTTTAAGGCTGCTGCTGCTGCTACTGTGGTTGATGTTGGCCTTACTATTACTGACCATCATTCATTCATTTCGAATGACTCAGATGATTATTGTTGACATCCGATCCCCAATAACTATCTAATTAGAATTATTTCTAGAAAAACACTTAGGGTTGGGAATCACGTGAAGGTTGCCAACATCCCTAACTGGAAGTGTTTCTAGTGGAACGAACTGGATTCGAACTTAACACACCCAGGTTTTCATTTCGTGTCGTTAACTACTGAACCACCGTCACTTCCCTTGTTGTTGCTATTATTAGTGTTGTGCTTGCTGCTGCTGCTGCTGCTGCTGCTGCTGCTGCTGCTGTGGTAGAACACCAATTGTTTTGTTTGTTTTTACTAGGGAGTTACCACTGAAGGCCACTTGAGGACAAGGGTTGTGGATTATGTTATGCTGAAATCTAGATGTTTTGTAGAGTGATTTGAAGTTAACGTTATTTATATATATATATATATATATATATATATATATATATATATATATATATATATATATATATATATATATATATATATCACTTGGTCTTTCCAAGTGGTAACCTATTCAGTATTGACTAGGCTCAACGTTACTTAACTTCGGTGATCTTTCTATCAAGCTGACGTAAGAATCCTGCTTGCTTGACTAGCAAAACTTGCCTATTTAAGTTGCATATTCATGTATCTGAATGAACCTTAACTATGCAAGATCGAAACTTACTAATATTGTAGAAACAGTGAACATTGGAAAAAATCGTCACCTTTAAGGAAAATTTTGCTCTATTGTGAAAAATATGGCCCCAAAGAAATACCTTAACTTTTCGCAAACCGTACTCTGATACAGGAATTACTTAAATATTATATTCTTGTCTGATATAAAGAAAATTTGAGGAATTTCCAGGGAGAAATGAACAAGTATATTCCAGGAAATGTTGACTTAAATACTGGAATAAGGAATGATTTAACTTTGAGAATGATTTCACTGAGATTGGAAAAGATAACTTATATATCTTTAGAAAATTTAAACGCAGACCAAACTTTATTTACCAACATAGTCCCATTCTAAAGTGATACACTGACTCCAACCCCAAATCCCATCAAATGGAGCATTCTTTTAAGGTCTGCAAACAGTCGGTAGTCGCGAGGATCAGATCTAGCTTAAATGCACCAATCATGGATGTTATTGTTTTTACTTTTCTCTTTGTAAAACTCAATCATGTTCTGCAAAATCAAAATCAAGACTAAAACATGTTTCTATATAAAACAACCAAATTAAACATCCCGAATAAATATTGGAAAATATGAAAATTTTGAAGCATATATCGTTTTTTCTAAAATTACCGGATTTTATATTAATGTAACTTTATTTGCGATTGATTTCTTTCTTTCACAACGTGATCGATGAACAAAATACTATGTGCATTCAAAAATACAGAAGCTCAACTCTTAACTTCTGATGTTTTTCGTCGTTTGAGACCACTTTTACTTACTGCTGACCCGTCAACTGACTGCCGATTTGACTCCAAGGTAACTTATTGGGTTCGTGTTTCAACCATTATACATTATTGACCCATAACTCCTTTAGTTGTATTGAAACAGTTACAAAACAACACTCCTAGTTGTCGACGCGTTGTTTTGTTTTGTTTTGTTTTTTGTTTTGTTTTGTTTTGTTTTTTGTTTTGTTTTGTTTTGTTTTTTGTTTTGTTTTTTTTTAATCGGTTGTGAGCAAACGCGACACTGACTTTTCTCATTAACAAATATTCATGCAAAATTATGGATACACGTGTTTGTAATATCTTCAACTCCTTTTCCTATTTCACGCAACTTTTCAATTAACGATTAGCCAAGACGAGTTTGGGACTTGTTTTATATATTTCCGAGACAACTACCGGATTCGGACGAGCTGGGCGTTCAACATACCTTTTTTTAAATCTATTTAACGGCGAATACTACTTCTTAGCCATTATTGCTGACGGAGCCAGTTCCGAATTACGATTTTCAGGCTACTGCTCTGCTTGAACCATATTATTCCTGATAGATGGTAATTATTTATCTACACACGAAATTCAGATTTTTTTTCATTCTTTTCAGAATTTCCTATCTAGCGCAAGTCAGATTGTTCAGCCTGGACGTTGTCAATGAGGTATGTGAGTTTGGTTAAATTTGGTAATGCGAGATTGGTTTCATTGAATGTGTGGAGTGTGGCTGTGTTAAGTGCTACTGTTTCTCCTTTACCTTTGTTTTGTATCACGTGAACAAAAATGTTCTTGTTGTTTTTAACTTTTGCATTCGGATAGACACATCTCGGCTCAAACAAAATTTTATTGATCGAAATAAGCACCATCAAAGTCAACACACTTTTGACAGCACAAAACAAGTGTATTTATGCCAGTAACATAAAAATCTTGCATTTTGATAACGATGAAGTCACTGAAAGCGTTTTTGATATAGCTTTGGTTTTTAAAACATTTCTCACGCAGAAAGTTGTCGAAATGCTTGAAAAAGTGGTAGTTAGTAGGTGAGTGATCTGGAGAGTATGGCGGATGAGGCATCTTTTTGTAGTCGTTCAACTTCTGCAGGGTCGATTTAGCAACGTGCGCCCAGGCATTGCCGTGGATGCGAATTGGGCCTTTTCTGTGACTTCTGCTGAGTGTTGTTGTGAAAGTTCCTGATGCATTTTATCCATTTGTTGAGAGTACTTCTCCGCCGTAATGGTTTCGCCTGCATTCAAAAAATTGAAATGGATGAGGTCGCTCGCAGACCACCAAACAGTCAGTATGATTTTCTCTTGGTGCAACTTTGACTTCGGTAATTAACGTGGAGCTCCGTCGGCGTCTAACCACTGAGCTGAGCGTCGGCGGTTGTCGTAAAGAACTCATTTTTCATCGCAAGTCACAATCCAGTCCAAAAACGGGTTGTTCTTGTGTAAAAGAAGGGAAGATCAAACTTCATGACGGTGTTTCTTTTGATTGTCGTTCAATTCGTGAGGCACCCATTTATCAAGTTTGTTTTTATCTTTCCAATCTCTCTCAACGAGTTAAAAATCGTCGTATACGTTACGTTTAGTTCAGAAGTAACTTCTCGAACAGTTGTGCACAGATTGGCTTCGACTAAGGCCCTTAATTGATCGTTGTATACATCCGATAGCCAACCACTACGCTCATAATTTCTCATCTTGTCACAAAATTTCTTAAACCCCCATTGTGCTGTGCATTAAGTAGCTGTTGTTTTTTTGTGTGTGTGTGCAAAACGCTTTGTTGATATTACGAGCTGTTTCACCGGCTTTTTAGCCTAGTTTGAATAGAAATAAGAAAATTTTGCAAATATGTTTTTTTTTCCATCTTGTATTCAACGTTCTGTAAAGAAGACATTTTTTTAAAACGCTTGTAATTTAAACGATTAGACAGATGTTCTTTGAAATGATATATAAAGTAAAGGTATTATAACGAAAACTTATTTCAAAATACATCATTTGAAATAAAAATTTTAAATTCCGCAAAAACTTTCTTTTCAACCGAATAGTATATTTGCCAGCAAAGTTAATGCCTTTGGTCAATCTTAAATGAAGGGGCGATAGTAATTGACGAATCCTATGAATTTTCGCAACGGATGAAGTGTGGCTGGTGGTTTGAATTGTTGCACTGCTTCTACGTTCCGTACGAAGGGGTGTGTTTCTGCCTTTATCAATTTGATGTTCCAGAAACAGCAGTTGCTTGTCATCGAATATACCTTTGTCTACATTTATTTTTAGATTATATTGTGATAGTCTTTGAAAAACTTTCGTACAGATGTTGATCCTGCGTGGTTTCGTTCAGGCTTGCAATGAGGACGTCGTCTGTGTAAGCGTATACATAAGCTAGTCCTCTCAGTGAAGTGTTGAAAAATCTGAGCCGCGTTTCTTAACACGGAAGTTTATATATCCCCTCCAATATCGGGATGATGTGACACAAGGGCCAGAAAGCAGGATTTGAAATAAACAGTGCTCTAAAGGGCACTCTTTTTGGCAAAACATGTTTCAGATGATTAGCAATACTAAACCTTTCACAAAGGGAGAAAGCTAAGCCTGGGAGAGTGGTTTCCTTACACATAACAAAAGAAATACCTCACTTAATAGGGGAAAACTCACCTCTTTAATGGCGTAGATTCTGTTGGCTTTGATACCGAGGGAAAACCGCCGGTTCAACCTGGAAGGCGTTTGTCTGAACTAGAAATGTCTGAAATGTATGGTTACAGATATTTTCAGAAATTCCACTTCCATTATTGCAATTGAGTATAAAAAAAACTTTAGTTCGATCATCTTTTCTCATTTCTTTCTCCTTCCTCTTTGCCCATACCTTCCCTTCTGTTCCCTCCTACCAACCTTTTTCTCACCACTCTCCCCTTTCTCTCCTCTCTCTCTCTCTCTCTCTCTCTCTCTCTCTCGCTTTCTCTAATTCTCTCTCTTTCTCGCTCACATACATACATACAAACTGTTGATATATTACTAGCAAACAGGTATTTATAAGAATTATACCCGTTTTAAAAATATAGAAGTTTCTACCGTTCCTCCAGCTCTCCAGGATACTTATCTAGTCTAAAAATACTAGACGAACAGTGACAACAGTATATGCATAAACTCTCAATGTTTGATTCTAGTCTCTTTCGTTCGTCTATTTTATGCAGTGTTTTTTTTTTGTTGTTTTTTTTTTTTTTGCATTTTCTACTGAGTTTTCTGTCCGTTTCCTTTTCTATCCTACACATTTGCAGTGCGTTTCTTAGTGGCACTTAACGATACTCAACCCAAGAGTAAGAGGAGAAATCATCTCCATGACCATTTGTCGCCCTACATGATAATAATATATATATAATATAGCAGAACAAATGATTTGTTTGTAATGAGTCATCAATTATCAAGGCTAAAAACTAGCCGGGTGTAAGGGTAATGAGATGGATAGAAAAACAGTTGAATGATGATAAAATACTATGTGAGGATAGAAAATATTCACATACCAGTAATTCAGAATAATAGCCGACCCAAAAACAGAACTGCTTACTACGTTTGTAACACAGTTCATGGAATGTGAGGACTAAGAGACAAAATATGAAAGAAGCAAGAGTTACGAAGCTGCCAAGAGTAACGTTTACTTTATACTTTCCGTGTTATCAATTGTGTTTTGCTTTCTTTCTTTTTTTTTTGCCAAAATATACGAGGTGCCTTCAATAAGTTTCCAGACTTTTTCGTATGGGAACTTTCATTGTACACGCATGAAACTCTAGTCCCTTCTGAAGTAATCTCCTTCGGCTGCAGAATAGACGATATGTTGCGATCCTGTCTCTGCTTTATCGTTATTTTAACGGCAAGTGCTCGTCTGAGCTCCAATCTATGACCCCCACTCGCCATACTTTCACGAAAAACACTCGTCTAACTGAGACCATTATCAATAATTTCCTCTGTGTCTAAACCTAAACGTAGATTCTATGAACAAAGTTTCTTTATTAGAACTGTATGCATGTAGAAATTCTCTTCCGTTTCCGTGCTTTCCTGCTGACTGCAATATGGTCGTCTTCAACGTAAACACTTTCTTAATGAGTCATCTCCTTACGTAATCCAATTTAGCAAATTTCCACTTCTAACCATTATTACGATATTGTCCCGTTGACTATTGTACGCTCATTAACCCTTATCCGCGAGTGACCTCCGGGCCTTGATAAGTGCTGACTCCTTTATAAAAAAAATGCACTTGTACTGTTCAAATAACTTCTGTGCACAGTTCCTATACTGACATCAAACTGTGTACTTATTATTTCTATAGACATAAAACGGTCCTTATCCATGAAATTTTTCATTTGGCCAATCTACTCTGTTCTGACTTCCTTATTCCTCCCACACTTTTCATCATCTCATACAGACTCCTCGCCTTCCTTGAATCTCTTATGCCACTCCAAAACTGATGCTCGGTTCATGCAAGATGATCCAAAATCAATCCGAACATTCTATGCGTTTCTGTGGCATTTTTTCAAGTTTAAAACAGAATTTTATTGCCTATCCTTCTTCTAAAGTGCCCTCACATCCAGATTGCAGTTTTGAAATTCACCAGCTGTAATAATTATGCTTTAGTAAGGTGTATTCCAGTTCCTGCTGTGACTGTTCATTTGAAACGAAAATCACAAAAACTGGTCAGTCATCTCGTGAGATTATAGCAATAACATACTGAATTTTCAAGAATCTGCGACAATTTTTAATCTTTGTACAAAAAAATCTGGAAAATTATTGAGGGCACCTAGTACTTTAAATTTTATATAAAATATGCATCGAATTCACGAATGTTACGTCAGATGCGTTTTAATATGGACTACTTCTGTGGTACAATCACGTTGACACCCCGGTTCTCGCCAAATCACCGAAGTTAAGCAACGTTGACTCTGGCCAGTACCAGATGGGTGAACATTCGAGAAGGCGAGGCGCTGTATATACCGCAAAGGTAAAAATGCCAGGTTGGGGAAACTGGCGCTGTCTATCTTTATCTCGAGGGTAGACGAGCCTCTCTAAAGCCGTGGTAGGTAACCCATCTAGTGATGGCGTCATGATTAACTTGCTTTGATATCCTTGAAAAAAGCATCAAGTATTTCTAGCCATTAGAAAAAAACGTGAAAGATTCCGCGGAATTTATTCACGTTTCACCTGCGCCTACTGGCATTGGATGAAATATTTCTTTGGGTTTTTTTTCTGCGGTATCCCATTCTTGCCTTTGCAAAGTTCGAAAGCGACTTCACAATCTTGTGCTGGGTGTTGATGTCTTCTCCTCCCACAGATTGTTTTTCACAAGAGAGATATTGCTAGACTTTTTCCACTCTCAGGTTATTTCCATGGAAGGTGCTCGACTGAGTTCTAATATCTAGTTGCTCCCTGAAAACATTCACTGCGAGACCACTGGAAAAAGAAACATTTCTTTTTGTCTCACTTAAACCGCACTGTCAATCACCCATTAACTCATTAAAAGAACATTACTGACAGGTAAAATTCAACATTTCTAATTTTTTATCGGTATATGTGTGTGTGTGTTTTAATTTTGTATAAAATGTGTGAAAAATTGATGATTGCGCAGTTAAATATTGATCGGTAAAATTGTATTTGGTCAAAGTCGCCGGTTCGTTGGAATGACATATCGGTGAAGAGTTGGTATTTGACAGACAATATCTCATCGATACACACTCGTTATAGTATTTCGATAATTACACCCACCTTTAATGTTTGCTTGTTGATTAATCAGCCGAGAATATTGACACTGATTAAATTACCTGGATAAAAACATCGCCAGCCTATCATCATCGATCGACCGAGATCAGAAAAATATCGATTAGCCGAAGGATATAAAAAACAGATTCGATTTTTGGGCGCAAGTTCACAGGCAATGTTTCTCCTCTATCTTGAGATATTTTATAAAGCAGGCATATATAATGATATGGTAACCTGCATATCATCAGGAGGACCGTCCGAATCATCTGACAAACTCCGTACAGAAATTTGCGTCTGAAGTGAATCGTGCTCCATGGAGGACACGACCCAGGAAAATGAGCGCAATTTTTTTATGTGAGCGAGACCTATCTAGTTGTAAGCGTTATTTTGAAAATTTCGTTCTCTGTGTGTTACATAATTAAAGTTGTGTTTGAAGGGAAAAGTTACATGACCAAGGGTGACACCAGACGAAGTAAGGTCACGAAACCACGTGGTTTCCGAGCGAAGTTTATCCGCGCTCAGCTAGTATGATTCTGAGGGCGAAGAACATGCGCATCTGGCTACGGTTTCCAATATGACCAACTCGCATGGTGTGGCTATCCATTTTCTCTCTTCCTCCCTCCCTCTCTCTCTCTTTTTCTCTCCTTATCTTTCTTTTTCTGTCTTCCCCTCCCTCCTTCTCTCACATTCTCTCTATTTTTTTCTCTCTTAATCTCCATACGAAAATAACCTGCCTCTGTGTCTGTTTTTTTTTCTGTTTTAGGTAAATTTCATTAAACACTGGCGTCCGAGTGATTTTTTTTGTGTTTTAGGTAAATTTCATTAAACATTGGCGTCCGAGTGATTTTATGTCCATGGACGATTAACACGTTGGGTTTTATGACGACGACACCGGTGTATAAAGGTTTCATACGCCCTCAGTAAGTGAAAGTGTAACATTAGACTAGTTGCCCCACAGGGTGCGGCAGAAATACCTCCCACATTTTAAACTAACACATATATGTTGCTCATGAACTTATGCAAGTACTAATGACGTTTTTATTTAGCTTATAGCTTGTAATGTGTTTTATGTACCCTCATCAACCAATATAGTTTGTTCTGATGGACATCGTGCTTTTACTGTAGAATTTTTTTTTTAAAGAATACCGAATCTTGAACTGCAACACAGAGAGTTCCGAGTTCATTACAAGTAAAGACGGCATGATGCTGTCCCAATCAGAAAATCAATGCAGCTATTGGTTGCAAATTCCAGAGTTAGGTGTTCGGAACTTCAAAAGAAAGCCACCTGAAAGGCTCCAAAGCTTTCGAATGCAAGACAGTAATCGAACTGTGAGACTTTCTCTTACTCAGTCTCCTACACGTTTAGCTCGCAAACATGTTTTGACCTTAGGATTGTCTGATTGAGCAGTCAGAAGAAGTCTACATACTGATATGCAGTTTCAGCCATACAAATTAACTGCACGAACGCGACTGGGAAGACATGTCAAAATATGGGAGATATCTTTGCCGCACCCTCGTATTTAAACCCTACCTTGAAGGAAATGAAATGGACCTACACCTTTCTCAAGGCGATTAGTAAAACTCACTCAATAGTGCAAGCAGAACACGTTTATGTCGGTAACTATTACTCCACATCTCTGTAGTTTTGAAGTTCTATATTTTTGTGTTAATAACGCGGTTAACGCGGTACTAGCTTGAACCAACTTGTTTATGTTCAAGTTAAGTGCAGAGAGTTCGAACGATTAAGACTGACAGGCTTCAAACTCATTGACTTCTATTGACAGCGCGTTGCACTTGCATGCTAGCAGGTGTCACAAAGTAGGTCAGTGAGTTTTGAGTGCGAACCAGTAAACGGGATAATATCACTGCACATATACACTTAAAATAAATAGACGGCGCACGTGTGTTCTTTGTCAGTCGGTAAATTGCAGTCAGAACAGGAGATTCCCGAAGAGTCTGTTTCAGGTATCAGTCTGTCCCTGATTTCGAGAAGAGGAAAGACTTCTCGTGAGGGCGACAAGATGGGAGTCGATGGCAGTTAAACCGATAGCAAAATTTCCACCCTCCTGACGCAGATAAACGAGGGCGCAACTTCGACCGTGAAAACTGAATAACGATCTAATTGTCTAGATAAATGAGACTTTCGTTTGTTTAAATGTATGAGAGAGGTTTTCTTTCAGGTGCGCCGAACGTCGGAACAAAAACCATCCCAGGGTACAGCCAAGAGGTACGAAAGAGGATATAAAAAAACACGTTCTGTTTTATTTTTATAAATTCCTTAAAAGGACTGATGTACCGTAAAAAAGAACAGTGGCACGCAATCTAAACAGACTCTCATTCCCCACGTTACATATATATATTGGACTCTTAATGCAGTTCTAAACATGTAGATAAATAAAGTTACGTCCTAACATGGAGTGCTGCTGTCAAAGGTGCGGCGCAGAACAGTATTTCTTGCCTTGACAAAGTAAAGGAAAAAAAAACGAATTAGAATGTAGTGGGGACGAAATTGTTTTCTTTTGATCTACAGAAGAGACACTGCTAGTCTTTCTCTATTCTATGCTGATTTCAACGAAAGCTACTCGACTGAGCTCCAATCTCTGGTTCCTCCCTGTATAACATTCCTAACAATAACTTATCAACGCTGCAAACAACTCCCTTTTTTCCTCTATGTACCTAAAACCAAACAAAATTTCCATGAAAAATTTTCTTTTCAAGAAATCTCACTTGTCGAAAACATTGCCACTGGATTGATTCATTGCAGACTAGAACATGGTCGTCTTCAAGTCTAATGTCGACATGTAATTATCGAGCTGTACTTCTTAACATTCAAATTTTGTTCATTACGTCCGTTGTTTTCGTTTCTCGTATAATATTATTGATCATCCAACTGACAATTTCATTCTCGAGTGGCCTTTGACCTAGATAAGTGGTAACTCATGACTATAATATATATATGTGTGTAACTCATGACTATAATATGTGTGTGTGTGCGCGCACGCGTGTGTGTGTGTATACTTCAGAATAGTGTAATCCAATAGATCTATTAGTATGGAAATCCAGTGATTAATAGTCTTAAATATAATATTGGCTGTAATATCTTTTAAGACGATCCAAGTTAAATAAAAGATTTCTCAATATACCAGATATATATCGGATTCTTACCTTGTGCCGTTTAAGATTCAAAATACGGATTGGATACCTTTACCTCACTGCTACCAAATATTATACCTTCGAATTTTACCATTTTATTTTGATACGAAATTCAGTATCTTTTCACTGGATTTTCCCTTACTTTATGTTTTAAAAACTTTTAAAAAATTTATGTATTTAGCAAATTAGGTATAAACTATTATAATTTGCTAATATTTTATCCTCTGAGGAGATAGGTAGACATCAAAAACCTATACGTTAAGGAAATATACTTTTTGAATTGTATTCTTTGTCTAACATTTAATAAAAAAATCTAGATTTGAAACTTAACCATTTCACATCATATAATTTAGATTACCAATATATATATATATATATATATATATATATATATATATATATATATATATATATATATACATCATATATTAGTAATTTAAATTTAATTTAGTAATTTAAATGCATATATATATATATATATATATATATATATATATATATATATAGTTAGTAAGTTATAAAATGTATATGTCGATTAAGCTACACTGAATATTCGGCGTTTCATCCACTCTAGGATTCGTCAGGCTTATGCATAAGCCTGACGAATCCTAGAGTGGATGAAACGCGGAATACTCAGTGTAGCTTAATCGCCATATACATTTTATAACTTACTAACTAGCTCTACCTATGCATTGAGCACTTTTGAAGTAAATACTTAAAGTTTACGCATAAATCTATACTTTCGTATATTATTTTTATGTAAATTAAGTAGTTATATATATATATATATATATATATATATATACATATATATATATATAAAATTCGGTATAGTTATATGTTTGTATATTTATAGATATGATTCAGTACTACGCTAATTAACTGATAATTATGACTTGTGGAACACATCTGTTATGTGTAACATGTCATAATGTTGGCTATATTTAGTTCAAGTGGGTTTGATGCAAATTGTGTAAATAAAGGAAGGTTTAAACCTTTTGTGAAAATTTCATATACTTCAAATTTTTGTGAAATTTTTGCAATAGATATCATTAATCAAATTTACGTTTCATTGTGGTAATTTATGGAGTTCTATAGAATACAAGCAATGTATCCGGCCTTGCACGGTATTAAACAGAACGTTAAATTCCTTTTAAAAATGAAGTAAAAAATACGAAAAAATATTGAGATATATGCATGCGAGTATTGTTTTTCTAAACAGTTCATTTCTTTTAAATAAATAAAAAATACTCAATCTGTAATTGAAACTAAAACTTAAAGCGAGTGTGTCAAGTACGATAACCCTTAGGCCAACCTAAAAGTGGTTTCAATTCTACTCATTCTTAACATAAGGAAGTTTTCATGTGAACGATTCGCACATGGGCAGTCGTGAAACAGTTGACAAACGGATAAAAATCCGAGTACTCCGAAGTATAAAATTTTCAATTTTGACCACTTAGGAGCCTTTCTTCCAGATAAAAACTGATTTAAAAGCTTTTCACATGTCTGAATATCCTATATACCAAATTTTAATTCAGAAGAAGAAATCAGAAGTTCATTAAGTATATGTTGAGAGTTGTCCTCATACACACACACATACACACACACACATACACACACATTCTCACTTTTATAGATATACTAGCAGGCCACACAGCGTTGCCCAGTCGTAAAATACACCTAAATATTATATTTTAATTCATACTGAAATTTAAACATGTGTATGTGAGTATTATGCTGTTTTCTAAACAGTTTATTTCTTGTAAGTTAAATAAAAAACTTGATCTGAGATCGAAACCAAAACATAGTGAATCAAGTCAGATAACCATTAGGCCAGCTTGATGCGATATAAAAAAGTTTTTTCAAACCTACTTATTCTTAACATAAAGAATCTTTCATATGAACCATTCACGCATACTTACTGTTAATAAAACGAAATTAATATTGGTGGTTCTGGAGAGGCGGTACTACTTCTAAAGTGTTTCTTGTGAAACACAGAGTACTTATTATCAAGTGAAGTGAGACTTTTAGCTTTCAATAGCATAATATGTTCGAATAGATTTTCGTTTTAACTCAGTTTGATTTGTATACGACGTACCTTCAAGATTTTATTGTTTCATTCTTAAAAATTCTATTTACAAAGCAACAAATAGTCATTGTTTGTGTATTCGTATTTTGCCGACAGTTATCCTCATCTTCATAATTGTTGTTCCATCACGTTTCAGCCAACTGGCCTTCTACAGGTGATTAACTGCGGTGAGATAAGAACGTTGAGTCTTATAACTATATCCCATATAATTGCTGCATTCCATAATTGTTGTTGTCTCGCCACGTTTTGGCCAACTAATCCTCTGGCCTGCTTTGGGTAGGATTGAAACCGCTATCTTCAAACAATGCTCACCTGAAACCGTAGAGACAATGCCGCTATCCACTGCGCCTAGAATCCTGAAGAAGAATAGATAATAGGTTGGCTAGAACGTAGTAAAATAACAACTATGGAGATTGGAATAACAGTTCGCAAAAAATGAATACACAACTTATGAAGCCTCGTTTCATAGGATACAAAAAATAAATATAATTAAACAATAAATAAAATATCCATGGCAACTTTGTCAATTAATATAAAATGTTTAGCCAAATTGTCTCGTGTGTTTTTTTATTATTATTATTATTTTAAATGCTTGAACAAAACAAGATTATTTTATATAAAATTTATTCAAAATTTCAAAAATTGAGCAGTATGTTTTTAACTGCTTTTGTATACTACGGATTTGGTGTTCGATCAATGTAATGATCCGAAAAGAAATGTTATAAGAAAAATTATTTAGAAAGGTTTTAGAGTGTGATAAATGTAAAAATGCGCTGGGGTGCTAGGGATTTTGAGCAGTAGATTTTGAACAGTAGATTTTGAACAGTAGATTTTGAGCGGTAGATTTTGAACAACAGATTTTGAAAAACAGATTTTGAGTTATAGATTTTGAACTGTAGATTTCTAGCTATAGATTTTAAACAGTAGATTTTGAACAGCAGCTTTTGAATAGTAGATGTTCAACTAGATTTTGAATAGTAGATTTGATCAGTAGATTTTGAGCGGTACATTTTGAACAACAGATTTGAACAGTAGATTATGGGCAGTAGATTTTGAACAGTAGCTTTTGAGCACTAGATTTTGAGTAATAGATTTTGAGAAGTAGATTTTTAACAGTAGATTTTGAGCAGTAGATTTTGAGCAACAGATTTTGAAAAACAGATTTTAAGTCGTAGATTTTGAACAGTAGATTTTGAGCTATAGATTTTGAACAGTAGTTTTTGAACAGTAGATGTTCAACTAGATGTTGAATAGTAGATTTAATCAGTAGATTTTCAGCGGTACACTTTGAACAACAGATTTTGAACAGTAGATTTGGGGCAGTAGATTTTGAACAGTAGCTTTTGAGCACTAGATTTTGAGTAATAGATTTTGAATAGTAGATATCGAACAGTAGATATTGAACAGTAGATTCTGAACACTAGCTTTGGAGCAGTAAATTTTGAGCAGTAGATTTTGAACAGTAGATTTGGAGCAGGGAATTCTTTATATATTTTTTGAAAGATTTGGGGGTTATTTTAGAGTTAACTAATCAAATTAGATAATATGGGTTTGGTTTCCTTTGCTTTCTCTTCTTTCAATATTGAAACTAAGGTTACGTTCCAAGTTAGCCGATCCTGCATCGATAATGGATTTCCATAGCATAGTTCTACTTCCCTCCAAAATCTGAGCAATTAATTAAAATGTGTCTACACTCAGATTCTTTCAAACAAATGAGAAATCAGCCTTGAAATTTGATAATTCCATCAAATTTCATCGTTTTCTTTCCATTTCTCTTACACGCCTTCTTCTACTTTTTCATCTTTTTCTCCTAGTTTTTTTACTTGCGTTTGTTCGATATTTTGAGTATTTCTCTTTATACGTCTCTGTCTGTCCTATACAACTTTTTGTCTATGTAATTTACACCCACAGTCTCACACACACACACACGTATATATATATATATATATATATATATATATATATATATATATATATATATATATATATATGCTAGAAGGCTGCCCGACGTTGCACGGTTGTAGGATATGTTTAAATATGAACTTTATTCATGCAGATAACGTATCTGTTATTATAGACAAAATTCTTTATCGATTATTATATTGAACCTTATATATAGTAGGGAGACTAAAACTATATATATATATATATATATATGTGTGTGTGTGTGTGTGTGTGTGTGTGTGTGTGTGTGTTAAAACCCTACTTTTTCTATTAAAATATTATAAAAACTAACTTCTTAATATACTCAGTCATGCATATGCGAGCAACTATATAACGGTTAACTAATTTGCATATTATTTCAAGGAATTAACGTCAATTTATTAATCCATATTACTTTTTATTGTTTCTTATTAGATGATTGCTATTACGCTGAATTCTATTATGCATATTTTCTACATTCTGTATAATTGCCTAGTATTTAAGATGAACCCCTTCTAGCATATATATATATATATATATATATATATATATATATATACTCCTATAAATTCGTTTTTCTTTTGTGTGTATTGATATTCATATTAAAAATCGTCTTTTCAACTTATTTGAGAAGAAAATACAATTTTCTTATATATGGGTTAATGAATTGCATTCATTAGCAAAAGATTTAGCTAATTTGCATTTTCTTTTAAACATTCATTTTAATTAATTCCCTATTAGTTTTTTTTCGGTTTTCTAATGGGATAATCATCTTTAGTTAACTATTACGTGTAATTATATTGATGCAAGTATTCTACATGATTTATACTTGCATAATACAAAAATTGTTTCCATATATATTTATGTATACGTATATATTTTTGTTTAACAAATTCCTCCTAGGGTTTTTGGTCTACAGACATGAAACT